>NW_025999977.1:1374701-1529110 GCF_001458135.2 Marmota marmota marmota | reverse complement strand
AAAAAAAAAAAAAAAAAAAAAAAAAGCAGGTGACCTCCTGTTAACCTCACCCGTCTGCAAGAGGCTGCTGCCCTCACCTCTGAATGAACTTTCAGATTATCTCAGACAAGATTCACCTTGCACTGAACTTGTACGCCTGCTCTGAAGCCCCCAGTCACGTAGCTGTGATTAAACATTACAGAGTGGCCATAAATTTACAGAAGTATTATTGTGGCTTGCTTTCCTCTTTCTTCTTTGGGAGAGGAAGAGAGCAATGGGTTTGGGGTGGGGGATGCTAAAAAAAGGGAAACCCATAGGCAAACAAACAGTTCCTTTTCACAGTTCTGAACAAAAGAGAAAACATTGTATAGGTGTCCCAGAAATAAGGGGAAAGAAATTTGGTCATGTGAGAGAAATCGTATCTCCAGAAGACTGCAAAAGCCCCAAACTCAGCAGAACAGAGGGGGTGCTCCTAGTCCCATTTGCAGACAACCTGCAAGTTCACAGGTGAAGCACATGCCTGCTCTGTGCTTGCTCCTGGTGCATCTTGAAGGGGATCTCTGAAGTAATACTTGTGCCTGAGGGAATGAGTGAGATTTTCCCTTCAACTTGCTACATGGTGGGGGTCACTTGCTACAAGTAACAAGGTGGTGGGCAGGGAAAAGAAGGCTGCTAGAAAACTCAGTTCATTTTGTTCTCTGAGCTGCTGAGATGAGGAAGCCCCAACATCTGGGACATTTAAACAGAGACTGGACAGAGACTAGACCATGTTCTAAAGGAAACACCCAGGAGACTGACCAGATGACCTAAGAACATTTATTTCTATGATTCACTGTTTTATGCTTAAAGTAGAAAAAAAATGGATGTTCCACTGAAGTCAAGTTTGCTAAACTCTTTAGGATTCCAAAGCCAAGATACGCCTGCAAAAGGCCTGTGCTGACCATGCACGAAACAATGAGACCTCTATAACCAGAAAGGGCCAGGGAGTGCTCTGTTTGATCCAAAAGAATTGTAAAAAGTGGTCAGGAAGCCCAGACTGAGGTGATAGGTGCTGGCCAGCTAAGTCACCTTTGGAAAGGAGTCATTCTGTCTCTGGTTACCCTATGGTGGTGACGGGGTGCTAAAGAGGCTCATTGTTTCTACAGTTGGCAAGACCCTGTCATAAAAGCAGCAAAGCCCAGGGCCTGTCCACATGAGGAAGGCAGCTGATGGCTTAGGTCAGTTCTGACTCGCTGCAAGATCTCTCATTGCTTGCAAGAATCAGCCAGAAGTCAGAATAACAGGCCTTGGAAACGCTCAGGCCTTGCCTCTGACACACAGAGCTGAGCCAGGAAGTGAAATATCCCTGGTGTCAGGGCAGTAGTGGGGATATTTAAGTTTAGCATGAGAGTTCTGAGGTCAACCTCTGGTCTCAGCAGCAAACTGTGTTCAACTCTCTGGTCTGGACTTGAAGAAAAAGAAGAATAGGTTCTTGACTTTCAGTAAGAGCTGTGTTAGATGGTTAGTCCATCAGTCTGAACATATGGAGGCTGGGATATGAGAATCATGGAAGCTGAGATAGCAAGCAGGGCACCATACTGAAATTGACAGTATGAAATTTGGCACATCATCGCACAATACACAGCTACCAGCCAAGGGCAAAGAGAGACTCAGCGGGGCAGCTGGGAACCAGGAGGGCACACACAAGAGGCGAACAGGCATACTGTACTCAGAAGTGCAAAATGAGTTGAGACTGTTGGATGGACCACTTGGGAGAAAAAGCACAATCATAATGAAGCTTACATTTGTTGAGAGCTGAAAGTTGGCCAGGTACATCTTAAATGCTGGGCACAGTTTGATTTAATATAATCCTAAGGGAAAGATAATTATTATCATGCCTATTTGACACATAAAGTAATTGAGGCACAGAACAATTTAAGCAGCTGCTCAAAATCAAATTGCTAGTAAGCAAGAAAGCCAGAATATGAACTCAGGTTTATTTGATTAAATGCATATTTAAATATGCAAATTGAATCTTGGAAACCTAGCTGGACATGGTAGCACATGCCTGTAATCCCAGTGACTTGGGAGGCTGAGGCAGAGGACTGCAAGTTTGAGGCCAGCCTCAGCAACTTAGTGAGACCCTTGACAACTTAGTGAGACCTTGTCTCAAAATAAAAAATAAAAAGGGCTGGGGACATGGTACTGTGGTTAAGTATACCTGGGTTCAATTCCCAGTTACAAAAAGACATTTAAGGGAACCTATAAAATTTCATACAGTTAGACTGATCAAAATTCCCTACCATCCTTTAAGACCCTGCTTAAGTCCTTTTCTCCTCTAGGAAACCTTCTTGAATACTACTATCAGCTTTGAGATTCATCCCTTCTCTGAACTCTGTTTGTACTTATTGTTTATGGTGCACAGGAAGTACTGTATCACATATTTTTCTATTCTTCCAACTGTCTGTCTCTCACAACTGAACAGTTGCTTATGTCAGTAAACCAGATGTTGATATAGAGAGAAACCTAAGTGTTTTGTGTTTGTATCTCCCAGAATAGAATGTCAATCTTTGAGGTCTGAGACCCACAAAGCCTATGCCAGTAAGAGACACACAGTGGGACCTCAATATATTGTGACTAAGCCCTGTCTCCAGAAACTAAAAAAAAAGAAAAGTTCTTGATATACAAAATAAGGGAAAACTATAAAATAAGGAGAGTTGTTTATTAGTGGAATGATCTGGAGCAGACTGAAAGGGACATATTTAAGAGCAGTTCCATTTCTTTTGTGCATTCCCCCCACAAAACAATATAGCTATATTGCATATTTCTATATAAAAATAATATATGTTCTTTGCCCCCCCCAAAAAAAATTAAAACAGTTTTTAACTCAAAATAACGTAATAGGAAACTAATTCATAATTTCTTCTCCCAGGGATAATAAGCTTCAACAATTTGGTACCTATCCTTTAAGAATTTTGTCTCACCAGAAGTAGAGCATGGGATAGTTAAAAGCTGACCTTTCCCCCAAATAAGACAATATAGACATCTTTTACATATGTGTAGATGAACTTCATCCTTTTTTGATGTTATTTTGTTTTTTGTACTGGGGCTCTATCTTTGAATTATATCCCTAGCTCTTTTTATTTTATTTTGAGGTTGAGGACTCACTAAATTGCCAAGACTGGCCTTGAATTTCTGATCCTCCTGCCTCAGCCTTCTGAATGGCTAGGATTAAAGGCATGGGCCACCACGCCAGGATTAATTTAATTAGTTTTAAAGGCTCTACGGTATCTCTTTTTAATGGTTATATATCATGCTGAGTCAAACAAATCTCTTATTCATGGATATTTTGGCTTCCCATCTTTTCCTACATTATCCAATGTCTTGATTAAAATATTCAAAAATATCTTTTACTTTTTTTCAAGCGTTTCCTTAGGAAATAGTTCAAGTTGCAATATAGCATAGTGATTAAGCTTTGACTCTGGATTGAAAAGCCTAAATTAGATTCCTGGCTCTTTTGCTTAGCAGTTTTGTGACCTTGGTCAAATTATCTAACTTTTCTATAATCCACTTTCATCATCTATATGATAGGAATAATAGTCCACATATTATATTGTTGCCATGCAGATGGAAATGATTTAATTCATGGGAAATATTTATAACAGTACCTTTCATACAGTAAATGCTGAACAAAGATTAACAATGATGATGGTAAATTCTAGAAGTAGAATTGTATGTCAAACCTTTTCATGTCTATTGGTAAACTTCCCTATAGAATGGTGTATCAATTTATACTCCCTAAGTCTTTACCAGAGTATTTTCTGAATGGAATACCTGAATAGAACTTAGAAATACTAGAGGAGCTATCTCACTAAACAAAAAGCTTTAGATTTATGATCTCAACAATCCCTTTCTATCATACTTTCTTACCCTATTCCTAAATCATATAAACATAATGAAGACCATGAGAACAAGTTGAAAATACCCGAATCACTTTGGAATGAGTGCTAATTTGCATTTAGACAGTGCTTCACGCCTCTACAACACCCAGCAGCTCAGGAGGCTGAGGCAGGACAATTGTGAGTTCAAAGCCAGCATCAGCAAAAGCAAAGTGCTAAGTAACTCAGTGATACCCTGTCTCTAAATAAAACACAAAACTAGGGCTAGGGATTTGGCTCCGTGGTTGAGTGTCCCTGAGTTCAATCCCAGGTTACCCTCCTCATCACCAAAAAAAAAAAAAAAAAAAAAANGAGGACTATTAAGAAAGGAGAAGATAAGACCTCTGCCCTCAAAGAGTTTACAGTTTAATTGTGGAGTCAGATCCATACATTTAAGTCAATCAAAAGATTTTTTTTGATGGCCTATTACTAACTTTTGTTTTTGGATGGCCTATTTTGTTTTTGGATGGCCTATTACTAACTTTCCATTAATGCTATGTAAAATGAACAAGTCAATAAAAAATTAAGACAGGGATCACCATAGAAAGCTTAGAAGAAGACAAGTGGATGACGAGAACATTTTGTTCATACTGGATACCCATTTCCCGCACAGTGCCTGACACAATGGACACCCAATAAATATTTATAGAATGAATTTCCCCCTCTCCTGATCTGCCATCTATTTCAAGGCCAAGGGACCAGGTGTTTTCCAGGACACCTACCTTCCCCACAGGGCCCTAGAATCATTACAATTTCCATAAGGTTGTGCAGTTTTCTGGCAGCCATCCCAGAGGGGGCTCTGCCTCATCTAACAAGTCAGTGTGTGCTGCTTCTCTGGGGACAGTGCCCATGGGAGCTTGGTCTGCACTGCTAATGAGTTTTTTTGGGCAGGTGGTGGAAGTGGTGGGAAACAGCAAGGTGGGGATATAGGTCTTCAGTGGTGAGGCAGAAATCCTGGAATCTTTGTCCCTTTTTCCTCAGTGCAGTATGTATATATCCTGAAAGGGCATCCAGCTATGGAATCTTGACTGCTATGGCTGGGTTATAAGACAGCAGTACTGGTTTCCAAAGGCCTTTCTTCAAAATGTTTTTACTTAGCATTTATTTGAGGGTGCTCATGAGGCTGAGTCCAATGTATCTGCAGAAGATGGAATACCGCCTCTGCCCTCTCTAGGCAGCCATAGCTCCCTCTAGCCAGAGCTGACCCAGGAAAGTATTAGCAGTTTTATTCTCCTTCTCCACCTGAAATGCGTCCTGTCTGCACCAACTGCCTGGGCACCTGCAACCTGTAAGACTCATTCCTCAGTGGACCCGTTTACATGCTCCTTTGCAGAGAACTCAATTACAGATGTACTTACTAACAAGTGATTCTGGAAAAAGTCATAATATTTCTGGACTTGATTTTTACAATAAAATAAAATTTGGGGGCTAATTAATTTCCAAGGGCCCTTTTCTAGCTCTGAAATTTAATCTTTATGTGTGTCATATTCTCCAGTGAGAGACAAAGGTAGGCAAATGAGCTCTCCTCTTCTGCTGGGCTGCACTGTCAGGGAATGGAAAGCCTTTAGAGAAATCTGGCACCAGTTCAGGACTAAGGTTGGGCCCTATTATTCCTGCCCATGCATTTGTTTACTCATTCAGCATTCAATGAATGCCTGCAGTGTGCCCCAAACAGTATGAAGCCATAACAGAAACAAAGGCCGTGTCCCTGCTTAAGCTGAACCATTATGCCATACCCACCATAGGCTGGGTTTTATGGAGATTTTACTTGCCACACCATACATGGTGAGATTATTAGAAGAGGCTATGCAAATTTATGAATGATTTTTATCATACATCTACCCACTTCCCACTGTAAATCTGGTCTGTGGTCAGGTAACATGATCTTGGATTACTATGAAACTAATATGACTTTGGATAAGAGTATGTTTTGTTTTGTTTTGTCAATCTTAGAGGCTGTGCAAAGGATTTAGCAGGCTGCCTATCAGTTTGGTTTATCTTTTGCTTTGCTTTGACTTCCTCTGTCACCCAGTGATACCTTCTGCTGCTTAAAGTTTTATCCCAGTGATTCTCAATGGCAGAATTTTTCCAAGCCACATAACCCTCCCCAAGACTCATTGCCTTAATGAGCCATGAGCCTCTGACACTGGTAGGAGTGTGCGGAATCCCTCAGGTATGTTGAGGTGGAAAACAGAAGAAGAAAAAAAGGTTCCACTGCTTTGGAATACAAGGAAAGCATTTCTCCCTTTGGTGGGAGAATGATGTGTAAAAATGAGTGCTGTTTCAAAGGTGGTTGACAAGTCTGCCCAGGCCTCTTTAGTGCCTCCCTCTCTAGGAAGGTGGCATCTTCGCCCTCAGGGGACCTGAAGCCCAGCTAGATGTAGGGAGTAACAACAGTGTTTTCAAAGGGTATGATTTAATCTATGAGCTACCAACACAGTTCTTTCTGTATTTTTCTTTTCTTTTTTAATCTTTGTCTTATTTAGCTCTTAGTTCTCTTCACAGTTACAGTTTCTTAGGGAAGGGCAGGCTGTTTTATAACTTGTAGAAATTTGCTTTAATTACTGACATATCACAAAGATAAACCTGACTTTCCAACACACACAGGAACAGAATAGCCCTACAAAATAACAACCCCATAAAAGAGGACTTGGAGTTGCCAGTTCTGAGAAGGGATTAAAGAACAGCAATAAAAAAAAATTAAATGTCAGGATCAAGCATATTAACTGAACTGAAAATCCCTGTGTACATAATAAAACACCTTCAACTTAATAATAATAAAAAATGCATCTCGTAATAATGGGTGAAGTGAACCAAGAGTTTGTATCTTATCTCCTTCCAGGTTTTTCCTTGCAACTTCTAATCTTACTTAAGAGAAGCATATCTATTGGATAATCAGCCTTTCATGGATGTAGGAGGATGAGGATTCCCATGTTCTCTATCTCTACTATAAAGTGAACAAAAAGACATGAATGTCAATATTAGGGCATAATACTCAAGCAAAATACAAATCAGTTCTTCCTAGAGCAGTTCAAGAGGCACTGGAAGGATAGATAGCCTGAGGGGTGGTAGAGTAGATTGTGTTTCCAAAGGTGGTTGCCACAATATCTTCCATCTCACCAGTTCTTTTGCAAATTCACATTGTCACTCTTCCACCAACATGTAGAATCTACTTTCCCTCCTTTTAATTTGGTCTAGTTCAAGACACTGTGCTGAAAGTGACACTACACACCTTCTGAAGATGGCCTTAAGAGATGGTAGTTTCTTCTTGGAATACTCATTCTTGGGATCCAATTGCCCATAAAGAAGACTAAACTTGCCACGTGGGAGAGGCAAAAAGAGGTCCCAGCTTCCTGGTCAACCCTACCAAGGCATCAGACCTTTGAATGAAACCATCCTGGTATTCCAGCCCCAATCACCAGCTGATTGCAACCTCCTGAGAGAAACTAGCTAACAACACGTAACATTTCCTAACTGATGTCTGGTCTGACCTATAGAATTGTGCACAAATAATAATTGATTAAAATAACAAAGTTTTTGGATGGTTCATAAATGTAGCAAAAGACAATCAAAACAGTTGGAAATAATCCTTCTGGATAAATTCTTGGAACACATTAGACAGTATTTGTATGGTGGAATTTAGGCAGAAATAATTTGAGGTCTCATCTTCACCTTTTTGGTTTCAACAATATACACACGGAGAAAATGGGAATAATAAACGGCCAGACCAATATTCCTGATGAACATAGATGCAAAATTTCTCAATAAAATTCTGGCAAATCACATACAAAACATATTAAAAGGATAGTGCATCAGGATCAAGTGGGGTTCATCCCGGGAATGCAAGGTTGGTTCATCATATGGAAATCAATAAACATAATTCATCACATCAACAGAACTAAACACAAGAATCATATGATCATCTCATATGTACAGAAAGCATTTGACAAAATACAGCACCCCTTCATGTTCAGAACACTAGAAAAACTAGGGATAGTAGGAACATACCTTAATATTGTAAAAACTTTCTATGCTAAACCTAAGGCCAAGATCATTCTAAATGGAGAATAATTGAAAGCATTCCCTCTAAAAACTGGAATTAGACAGGTATGCCCTCTTTTACCACTTTTATTCAATAAAGTCCTAGAAACTCTAGCCAGAACAATTAGACAAAAGAAATTAAAGGGATATGAATAGGAAAAGAAGAACTCAAAATATCACTATTTGTCAATGATATGATTCTATACCTAGAAGACTCAAAAAATTCCACAGAAAACTTCTAGAACTAATAAATGAATCTAGCAAAATAGCAGGATATAAAATCAACACCCATAAATCAAATGTGTTCCTACACATCAGTGATGAATCCATCGAAAAAGAAATTAGAGAAACTACTCCATTCACAATAGCTTCAAAAAATAAAAACAATAAAATACTTGGGAATCAATCAACGAAAGATGTAAAAGGTTTCTACAATAAAAACTACAGAATAGTAAAGAAAGAAACTGAAGAAGATGGAAAGATCTCCCATATTCTTGGAAAGGCAGAATTAATATTTTCAAAAATGGCCATACTACCAAAAGCATTACACACATTTAATGTAATTCCTATTAAAATCCCAATGATTGGGTTATTTATTTTTTTGGTGCTTAGCTTTTTGATCTTTATATACCCTAGTGATTAGTGTTCTATCTGATGTGTAACAGGTAAAGATTTGCTCCCAAGATGTAGGCTCTCTGTTCACCTCAAAGATTGTTTCTTTTGCTGAGAAGAAACTTTGTAGTTTGAGTCCATCCCATTTATTGATTTTTGATTTTAATTCTTGTGCCACAGGAGTCTTACTAAGGAAGTTGGGGCCTAATCCCACATGATGGAGATTAGGGACTACTTTTTTTTTCTATTAGACGCAGGGTCTCTGGTTGTATTCCTAAGTTCTTGATCCATTTTAAGTTGAGTTTTGTGCATGGTGAGAGATAGGTGCTTAATTTCATTTTGTTGCATATGGATTTCCAGTTTTCCCAGCACCATTTGTTGAAGAGGCTATCTTTTTTCCATGTTTATAGCACAACAATTCACAATAGCTAAACTGTAGAACCAACCTAGATGCCCTTCAATAGATGAATGGATAAAAAAATGTGGCAAATATATACAATGGAATATTACTTAGCAATAAAAGAGAATAAAATCATGGCATTTGCAGGTAAATGGATGGAGTAAGAGAATATAATGCTAAGTGAAGTTAGCTAATCCCCAAACCAAATGCTGAATGTTTTCTTTGATATAAAGAGGCTGATTCATAGTGGGATAGGGAGAGGGAGCATGGGAGGAATAGACGAATTCTAGATAGGGCAGAGGGGTTGGAGGGGAAGGGAGGGGGCATGGGGTAATTAATGATGGTGGAATAATAATCATTATTATCCAAAGTATAGGTATGAAGACACAAATTGGTGTGAATATACTATGTATACAGCCAGAGATATGAAAAATTGTGCTCTATATATGTAATAAGAATTATAATGCATTCAGCTGTCACATATAAATAAAAAAAATCCCAATGAAACTCTTCATAAACTAAAAAAAGCAATCATGAAATTTATTAGAAAAATAAGAGATTCAGAATAGCTACAGTAATCTTTAGCAGAGTAAAGCAGGAGGCATCCCAATACCAGACCTTGAACTATACTATAGAGCAATAGTAACAAAAACGGCATGGTATTGGCACCAAAACAGACATACTAATGGTACAAAATAGAAGATACAGAGACAAACCCATATAAATACAGTTATCTCATACTAGACAAAAGTGCCAAAAACATTCGTTCGAGAAAAGATAGCCTCTTTAACAAATAGTGCTGGGAAAACTGGAAATCCATATGTAGCAAAATGAAATTAAACCTTTATCACTCACCCTGCATAAAAATCAACTCAAAGTAGATCAAAGATTTAGGTACTAGAACAGTGACCCTATGCCCAATAGAAGAAAAAGTAGGCCCAAATATTCACATGTCGGCTTCCTGAATAAGACTCCCAAAGCGTAAGATGTAAAATCAAGAATCAATAAATGGGGTGGATTCAAATTAAAAATCTTCTCAGAAAAGGAAACAACCAAGAATGTGAAGAGAGAGTCTACAGAATGGAAAAAAAAATCATTACCATATGCACCTCAGATAGAGCACTAATCTCTAGGATGTATAAAGAACTCAAAAAACTTAGCACCCAATAATAAATGGGCTAAGGAATCTAACAGACACTTCACAGAAGAAGAAATACAATCAATCCGCAAATATATGAAAAATGTTTAACATCTCTAGCAATTAGAGAAATTAAAATCAAAACCACTCCAGTCAGAATGGCAATTATCAAGAATACAAAGAACAATAAATGTTGGAAAGGATTTTGGGAAAAAGATACACTCATACATTGCTGGTGGGACTGCAAATTGGTACAACCATGGAAAGCAGTATGGAGAATCCTCTGAAAACTTGTAATGGAACCACCATTTGACCCAGCTATCCCACTCCTTGGTTTAGACCCAAAGGACTTAAAATCAACATACTACACTGACACAGCCACATCAATGTTTATAGCAGATCAATTCACAATAGCCAAACTATGGAACCAACTTAAATGCCCTTCAACAGATGAATGGATAAAGAAAATGTGGTATAAATACACAATGGAATATTACTCAACATTAAGAAGAATGAAGTTATGGCATTTGCAGGTAAATGGATCGAGCTGGAGAATGTCATGCTAAGTGAAATAATAGCAATCCCCCCAAAACCAAAGACCAACTGTTTTCTCTGATATGTGATGCTAATTCACAATGTGGCGGGGGGCTAGGGAAGAATAGAGGTACTTTGAATTAGGCAGAGAGGAATGAAGGGAGAGGATGGGGTATGGGGGTAGGAAGAACAATATAATGAATTGTACATTATTACCTATGTACACATATGACTACACAACCTGTGTGATTCTACATCATATACAATAAGAAGAATGAGAAGTTATACTCCATATATGTATGATGTGTTGAAATGCATTCTACTATCATGCAAAACTAATTAGAACAAATTTTTTAAAAAGACCATATCAGTGCCACTAATGGGAGATTCTCACCTATCATAAAGAGATTAATTTGATTTTATAAACAGAAGCACAGGCTGAGAGCTCAGGGCAAGCTTTCCCAAAAGTTTTGGTTGACACTATGCTTTTGTATATGAAAATTTTGCTTTGGGGTTGTGAACTCTTTAAAACAAACAGTTGAGATCATTGTTAATGGGAGACAGGATGACTTGCATAGCTTCTGTCAAGACTGCTTTTAGGGAGGAAATGCAGCAAACAGGGTTGGGCCTTTTCACAATGATCCATCTTTCAAAAGCACAAGTGAATGCCCTCTCTCATTAATCATAAGAGCTGGCTTAAATTGAAAATGGGGAACAAGAACCACACATGGGCCACTGAATCTCTCGCTGAATAGTGAGAGATACAAAAAAATCTTATCTTCTTTCACTTGCCTACACAGGTACACTTCATTGGGAAGCCTGGACACAGCAAGAAGAGGTGGAAATTCAAATTAAGGAGTCACTGTTTCATGGCTGTCCCCTGAGGTAGGATGTTAGGGAGGAGAAATCATGTTTCATTCTGAGATTGCCCTGGGCTAGGCACAAGTTCCAACATATCTCTTTAGATTACTACCCTATCATCATCCAGTAACCAAAAAAGGCCAAAGTAGACACATCTTCTGCTTCACATTATCTCCTCATCCTGTCTCACTCTCCCTACCTCCTGCAATACTTATTACTTAAACGTAACTGCCAAGAAAGAAATTATTACCCCCTACAAAAATGACCAAGGAGATCAAAGCAGAGTAAAAACTTCATAGGAAAATGGCTGCAAAACTAATTAGTCTGAAATCTAAAGAAAGATAGTCACAAGTAGGCATGGAACACTTGCTTATCTGGGTTGGAAGGTGGGTGCCAGGCAAGCTGGTAATAGCCAGCTAAACTTGTTAACTAATAGCTACAGGCTGAGTGTGGACTAGTGTGAGCACAGAACTCCGGGGGGCGGGTGTGTCAATATACATGAGAAATGTGCACCCTTTGACAGATTTTCTCATGGACTTCACTGTTCATAAGAGAATAGGAATAGGACAAGAGACTAGAGAAGGCTTCCTTAGTGGAGACCTGGAGGAGATGTATAGTTGATAAGGTAGGAAAGGAACAAAGCTCTGCCCTTTTTCCACTACAAAACAAAAGCTTTAAGCTGCCGGGGAGGGAAAGGACAGCAAACCTTACCTTCAGCACACAGGGGAAGACCCAGTATAGCTGGGGTGAAGGGAATAGAAAATAAAACAAAAATGAAAACAAACCTTCATCCATGAGATTCCCAAAGGAACTGGGTCCAGATCATTAGCAAATTCCTTAGTGCTGAAGGAGGGACAGGATAACTGAGGACTGACAAATATGAATACCTCCAACCCTGGCCACCAATGCTAGCAAACTGCTGGAGGAGAGATGTTCTGAGATGAAGCACAAAGAGAAGAACTACAACAAGTATGTCCTCTTTTCTTCAATACTGTAGTAGAAGCAATACAATAAGTGAAGAAAAAGAAATAAAAGGCTCACATATTGGAAAGAAAGAAATAGCACTACTCACTTATAAGATCATCTATGTAGGATCACCTAATTCATCCTAATGCCATATACTACAACTTAATATTAAAAAATTTTAAAAAGAAGCACCATCTACAACAGCACAAAAGACATGGAATAGTTAGATATCAGATCTGTATGAAAAAACTATAAAATAATGAAAAAAATCAAAGAAGACTCAACTAAATGGAGGAATAAACTATGTTCATGGATTAGAGAACTCAAGATTATTGACATGTAAATTTTCACCAGCTGATCTGTAGCTTCAAGACAATTCCAATTGAAGTTTCATTAGAGTTTTTAAAAAAATATTTTCTCTGGGCTGGGGATGTGGCTCAAGCAGTAGCGCGCTCGCCTGGCATGCGTGCGGCCCGGGTTCGATCCTCAGCACCACATACAAAGATGTTGTGTCCGCCAAAAACTAAAAAAATAAATATTAAAATTCTCTCTCTCTCTCTCTTAAAAAATATTTTCTCTAATTGTAGATGGACACAATATTCTTTCTTTATTTATTTTTATGTGGTGCTGAGGATTGAATCTGGTGCCGCACACGTGCAAGGCAGTCTATCTACCACAAGCTGCAGCCCCAGCCCAGGTTTTTTTTTTTTTTTTTTTTTTTTTTAATAGAAATTGGCAGGCTGATTCTAAAGTTGGTATAGAAAAAAGTGACACCAATTTGAAAAGTTGGAGTAGTCAAACTATTTTTAAAAGCTATGGTAATTACTATAAAATAGTGTCAGTGAAATGACAGACATAGAGATCAATGTATCAGACAGCCCAGAAGTAGATAAAACACATAGGTGTGTTCACTGGTTTTGATAAAAATGCAAAGGGAACTGTATGGAGAAGGAAAAACTTTCTCAACAAATGGTGCTGGATAGCCACTGTATTAATTTCCCATGACTACTGTAACAAATTACCATAAACTGGGTGGCTTAAACCAACAGAAATTTATTCCTTTCTAGTTCTTTAGACTAGAAGTCCAAATTCAAGATGTTGGCTTCATTCTCTCTGAACGTTCTTTGGGAGAAGCTGTTTCTTGCCTCTCCCAGTTCTCATAGTTCCATGTACTCACTGGCATGTGCCAGGGCACATCACAATCATATAAAACAATATTTACATCTCTTGGAAATTAGGAAATAGGTATATCTTTTGGTTGCCACCATTCAGTCACTGCAGTTGTGTAGCAAAGAACAAAACAAAACAAATAAACAATAACAAAACCCCAACTCTGATCTATATGTTATACTATGTAAAAATTCACTCAAAATGGATCAAATGTAAAACCTACAGCTATAAAACTTATAGAGATTTGTATCCAGAATGTAAAAAGAACTTTTAAAACCTTGAATAAGAAAAGCAACCTAATATTAAAATTGGGGAAAAAAGACTTGTCTAGACACTCACCCAAGAAGATACAGATGACAAGTAAATACAGGAAAAGATAATCAGTATCACTGGTCATTTGGGAAAAGAAAATTAAAGCCACAATATGATACTATTACACATCTATTAAAATTGCTTAAAAGAAACAAAGTAGACCTCTTTTGGAAAGCAGTCTGGCAGTTTCTCATGTTAGCTTAACAAACAACCCAGTAATCCCAACCAAGCTATTTTAAAAAGTTAAATGCAAATTTACATTTACAGAAAGGAAAGAAACCTATATGTAAATCTTTAAAATGGCTTTATTTTTTAATTGCAAAAAACTAGAAACCACCCAGATGTCCTCTAACTAGTAAAAGGGTAAATAAACAGTAGCACAAACATAGAAAGGAATGCCACTCAGTAATAAAAAAGGAATGAACTACAGACACATGGTACGATATGGAAGAATCTCTAATGCATTAAGCCAAATGAAAAAAGCCAGACTCAAAACATTCAATATGGTATGATTCCATTTATATAATAACTAATATAGGGAAGAAAACAGATCAGTGATTCCAGAGGCTGAGGGTGGGGGAAAGGTTTGACTACAAAGAGGATGAAGACGTTGTTTAGGATGGCAGAACTGTGGTATAGATTGGTTATAATGGTGATAACATGAATTTATGTACTTGTCAGAATTGTACAGTATGAAGTGTGAATTTTGACTTATGCTAAAATAGCCTCAATAAAGTTATCCTTCATGCACAGACATCTCCTCACCCTGCTCAGACTCTGTCATCCCATGGCAAATCATTCCTCTGCAGATACATCTCCTTATCCTTAATTTTAACTTCTGAATATATAAATTGTAAGCTCTACTGGAAAAAATAATTATAAAAACTTAGTGTTGACCAAGTGTTGCCTTAATTTTCAAAAGAGGAAAGAAAGTAGATGATGAAAACTAAAATAAAATAGATGACTCTCATACTTTAATACCCTTTGATACAGTAATTGTATTTCTGAGAGTTTGTACTGAATTATCTGACATGCTATTAAAAAAGCCTTACAATCCAAAATGATAACAGATTTATTTATTTATTTAATTTATTTGTATGTGGTGCCAAGAATCGAACCTAGTGACCCATGCATGCTAGGCAAGTGCTCTACTGCTGAGCCACAATCCCAGCCCAACAGATTTATTTATAATAACTAAAAATCTGCAACATCCAGCAATGGAGGAATGGTAATGTAATTTATAGTGTAGCTGTGATAATTTTAATCAAGCTTGTAAAAGTATAGCAGAAAATATTTTAAAATATCTAGAATATAAAAATCAGCATGCAAAATTAAATAGTGTGAGCTATACAGAAATACACATCAAGTGAGGAAAGGAGATACACAAAACTATTTAAAATGGATATATACAGGTGGTATGATAATGGGTAATTTTTTTCCTTCTTATAAGAGGGGAATTGCACCTCTTGTATTTTCTAAATTTATTTAATGAGCATTTATTAGTTTTTAAATGGGAAAATAAATTCTAAGACATTAATTAGCATCTATTTGAATAGCGCTATAAGGAATACAAAGGAAGGATAGATTCCATTCTTAATTAGCTAATACTACAATAGCTACTCATGACTAGAAAGTGAGTCTTTTTTTCATGGGCACCTGTCACCTTAGAAGTAAGTGTGGAACTACAGAAGCCACAAGAAAGTACACTGACACCTAACTGACAGTAGCATCACTATCAGCCGTAACAGCAGTCAGCTGACACTGATCAAGTATTAACTCTATTCCAGGTATTGTTTTTACATTTCCTTATTTAATCCTCACATTAGCTCTATGGGATTCTATTATCTACTTTTTATGAATGAGAAACTGAGGCATGGATGACCTTGCCCACAATTGGACAATTTGGCAAGTGGCAAAGCCAGGATGAACATAGAAAACTGATTCTACAGATGTAGAGACTGGGCTGTTTATAAAGGAATGAACCCTCACAATCAAAAGGGAAGAAGACTAGCTTGGGGACCTCACAGCTAGCTAATCTGGCAAACACAGACAATGTGCATATGGCTCTACATACAAGGTAGAAAGCAATAAATGTAAAGACAGTCACAGGTGTAGGATCTTTGAGAGGGGAAGAGATATCTGGCAGTGACAAGGCAATTATTCAGCAGACAGTTAAGACTGGAAGCAGAGAGATCCTCAAGAAAACTCACAGTGATCAAAGTGAGAGAAGAAGGTGGCCTAAACCAATAGGCCTAGTTTTATGATTAAAATATATGGATTACACTGTGTGCTTCCTGAAGGATCCCATCTTGTGGCTACATTCCCAAAGGTGACTCACCCTGGATAATACCAATATTTGCAGGTCAGGAGAAGTTGGGGATTAAAAACATTATGCAATTCTAATACTTAAACCTCACAATCCCTCCCTCTTAGATACTTTCTCTCCCTTTGCTCAAATTAAGTTGAGAAACAAACACAGAGGAGGGTCATAAAACAGGATTTCCTGAGCTGGTTCAACACAGACACTTAACTTGGACTTCCAAACTCAGTGTCACAGAATGAGGGTGTTGACCACCTCTGCTATGTATGTTCCCTCAGCTACAAAAAGGAGCAGGTGTAAAAGGAGTGGGCACATTTAGAGCACCAGTGTATGCAAGACTCACTGTGTGCCCACCGCCTGCTGGAAGAGACAAATTACCCCCATTTGGGAAACTTCTGGTCTGGTGGATGAGAGATTCTTTCAAGATAAGGACATTCGTTGTTCAAGGTAGGAGAGGGGGTACTTTTCTCCAAAGGGCCAGACATAAGAATGGAGATTAGGAAAAAAGACAAAAGAAAATCATAGGTGACTCTGGATGCCTGAGTGCTTCAGCTGTTCAAGGTCAACTTCAAGGGACAGACACTTGGCATTGTTAGGAACTCCTAGGACCTGAGAAGATGATGAGCATCTTAAGACTCCTCGATTATGATTTCTTTTCTTCTTGGATAGGACCTCACACCTAATTAAGCATTTAATAAATTAATATGGTTACTATGTGCCAGACAGTGTGCTCATCATTTTTATATATCATTTTAATTATCTTATGACAAAGGATTTAATAATAAGCCCACTATACAGATGAAGGAAACCAGGCCAGAGAGATTAAGTAACCTGTTTCAAATCATTGAAACTCTTTGGAAAAAGGAGAATGGATGCAGTTAGGAGAAATGAAAGGAGGAGGTTTTGTCAGCTTACAAGTCAATTAGGTACTCAAAAATAATTCTTAAGTGCTTATTTGTGAATATGTGCAGTAAGGCGTATCAAGTGGCTACTTACTGTTTTATTCTTAAGCAAGGTAAAGTAAAATTTTTAGGTTGCCTCCTACTCTACTAGCTGGAGGACTTTAATCCTAAGCATAAAGTCATTCTATAGTTTAGCATTTATGCATATGCATGAGTTCTTTGATCCTGCCTTAATTTCTAAAGATTGAACCTAGAATAAGGAACACCCAAGAAAGGTCCCAGAACATGATGTGCACATGTGCATATGTCTATATTCATATCTATAACAGTTATTAATCACTTTAATTAACCAACCTAACCTGATCAGTAATGATTTATTTCTCAAATGTCCTCCAATACTGCTCCTCACCTTGTTAAATTTTTGTTTCCAGGATCAAGGGATCCTTCAATTCTACTCCTCTATGCCCAATGAAAAACAAAAAAACTGGAGAGAACAAAATGAATGAATGTTTTAGTAACTAAGTTGCAGTTGTTTGTAGGAGGCAAGGAGAGGCACTGATATTTAGCAGTGATAAACAGAAAGAAGGAGTTGATCTGAACTCTGAAGGCCAGGGAAGGCTCAAGGCAAGACCAGCTACAACCACCAAGTGGCCAGCCAGTATGTGGACAACCAACTTACTCGTCTCATTTTCCAAAGTATGGCTCAGAGAGTGACAAGAGGGGGTGACAGTGGTAAGAGGGAAGCATGCAGGAGGACTACATGATCTTGAATGGTCACTTCCAAATCTGGACACAGACCAGATTGTATCTATCTCCTTGAAGCATCCCTTGCTCTTGAATTTGAAGTCTCTTTCTCTGTGCTACAGTACCGTTTGAGTTCATAAATGATCCGTAAGCCAGGATTCTAATCTGTGCCAGCACTGCGCCAGGACCAAAGACTCACACTTTGACCACTTGAATTTTTCTTCTAGCATTTCTCTCTTTCAGTCTTCAGTTTACTACCCCATGCTTTCCTCTTCTTCCTTACTCTAATATAAACTGAGACAAATGAGAGGAGGAGGAACTTAGCTTTGTTAGGGGGTCAGCCACAAGTCTCTCTTCATTGTTTTCTACTCTTGTCCCAAGTAAGCAGCACTCCCTAAATATGAAATAATGATGCTGTTGTGTCCTTCCACCTTAATCCATTATCTAATTATAACTAGCATTATAGCACTTTGAGTTTGCCCATTTTATTTTTCACAATAGTTCTTTGAAATGGGCAGGACAAAGATCATTAGCATCCTATGTATATATGAAAAAAACTAAGGCTTATACAGATTAAGTGATTTGTGCTGGTGCAGACACAGTTGAATACCGCTTCATGCACTGTGGAGTTACTCTGGACCTGACTCACAGTACAGCCTCAGGTAAGTCACTTAACCTATTTGTGTCTAATCTCTAAAATGGGGATAAAAGTACCAACTGGCTTCCCAGAGAAGCTGCAGAGATTAATTAGCAAACAAATAATTATAAAGGGATTTGGAAATTCCAAATGTTACATAAATGTTTTAATAAGCTTCTAATGTTAAGGCTCCATTAAGTACCCATAGGTGGAAATTAAATGACTTTATCTGTTAGCTTTGTATTTTCCAGGGCCTTGAGAGTGCATTCACTGGAATGAGCTGGTTTAGGGAATATGACCAGCTTTTTCTAAGCTATTCTTAGAAATAAGAATAGTTAGTTGGCCCTGCTATTTACAAGTCCTACCTCTGCTAGTTCTCCCTCTCTTGAAACCAAGCAGGTGGAATGTTCTTTATCCCACCAAGACCACTAGAAAATACAGGAAGGAGGGGTGCTTATGCTCATGTTCATGCCCACTGGAGGCAGCAGAGAAGATCACAGCAGGCTCCTGTCCTTAGGTTGGCCCTAGAGACCTTCCATGTGGGCACTCTGACCTCCAGAAAACATCCCTAATAATTTCCAGGGCATTCACACATTTCAGTTCAGCATTGGCCAATAAAAATGAACTAGAATTATATCTAAAGTCTCTGGGACATATTTCCCATTTTCATTGAAATTCTTTTAACTTGCTTTATAACAAGTTTATTAAGCATCAGAGAAAATTGGTGATGAGTTAACATTATATCCAAGAAAATTTATGAAATCAATTTACTTTTTAAGAAAAGAAATCTCTGTGGCCCAAGGGAGGCAAGCTGGGCAAGACAGAGGGCTGTAGCACTAACAAAACCCTGTGACCAGGGTGGTGATGTTCAGCCTGTGACTGAAGAAGCCACTTTCCCTCTTCTTTCTGTGTCTTACTTTTCCTAATCTGTAAAACAAAGGTGATAGCTTCTGACTAAAATCTGCCTCAATTGAAAGTCACTTTAAACCAGGGCCAATGTTCAGATGGCATATCCAGTTTCTTCATTTGAAAAACAAAAATAAATAATATACATCAAATTACTAAATTTAAAAATCATTTTAAATGATAAGTCATGACTTTCCCATCACCTGAAATGCTATTTCTCTCAGGTATCTGTGCCTGACTAGTTATGTTATCTCCCTCCAAGTGTTGCTCACCTCAAATACGCCTACTCCACCTTATTCAACACTAAGGTCCCCTCAAATCCCCACATGCTCAAGTCCCTTTCCCCTGTTCTACTTTTTTATTCCTTCCACAAACCTTATCACCTGTCCACAACTAGACAAATTATTTATTATTGATTTATGTCCTCATTCCTCTACCCAAATTATATTCTCCATGAGGTCAGCAATCTTGGCCTGTTTTGTTCACTGATGTATCTCAAGTGCTTGGCATCCAAGCAGAAGCTAGCAGAGGCTCAGTAAATATCTGTTGAATGAATGAATGAATGAATGACCCATAAGGAATAGGGACTTAAATTACCTGAAAGCAGAAGCTAATTTCTTTTGAATTGTCACTATATCCAGCTCAGGGTTTAGACTCAGTAGGCATTTAAAAAACTTGTATTTGATTGACATATGTATCTGGAAATCATAAATATTCTTTGACTAAAATTCTTTCATCTATCTTCTCTTTGGTTTGGGGAAACCCTTGTGAATTAGCCAGATGGGGAGGAGGGTCAAGCTGGGAAGATGAAGCAGGATAAAGGCAAGGGATGCAAAGGAAAAAGTAGGAGATGACTAAGTAGAGATCCAGAATAACTGAGAAACAGAGAGCTCACAACAAGATGAGTCAGGAAGAGCCATGGAACCTGGGAGATTCCTTAAGAGAATAGCCTGAGAAGATGGAGGCTCTTCTGAACATGTACAAATTCTGCACTTTTGTTGGCTGATCCCTATTATCTGGTATGTTCTAGCCACTTAAATGTTGAATCCTATAAGATATAGGGAATATTATGACTGCCACAGAGAAACAGAATTGGATCTAAAAAAAAAAAAAGAGAGGTAAATGTTACCCCAAGCCAACTAATGTTTACATGATGCTGCACAAGGTTAAAAGTGCACAATGTGTGGAAAAAGTTCATGGGGCCTCTGTGGAGAAGGTTCTGTATTGTAAAGCTGGGCCTTGCAATGTGGAAAAAAATATTTCTGTGTAGTCATAAGAACAAGTATATATAATAGCTATGTTTATATAGACAAAGCTGACTGCAAGGGATAATTCATTCAGGAAGCTTCTTCAAACATTTTGTAGTATAAAAACATTATTATATATTGGCATTTCATTGTGTCTAGGTATGGATAATCTCAAAACTGAGCAAAAGCCCCTCCTGGCTAGATGCTAAGGTGATTAGCATCTAGGGGAGAGCACGTAGCTTTTCTTTTTGTGATACAGATAGTGTTTCATAATTGGGTCCTAATGGGGCATCAGTACCTTTCTCAGGAAATATTTGATACTGGCCTGTGTTGGAGATAGGTCAGGTGGCTGGCTGGGTTATGTGGGTAATTTTCCTGGAAAATGCTATTATTTCACAATGAAAAAAACTATATTACTTAACATATCACTTAACATATACATCACTTAACATATCCCCAACACTTGAAATAAGTCATCACAAGCTACTTTGAACCCTAGCTGGGCAGAGGGAATGCTTCATGCCAAGGGTCTCTTCATGTCTTCATAATTCTTTAGTAACTGAAGCGATGAGGTGAGACTGATGGCTAAGACACTGGGAGGAGGAGAGGAGCCTCCTGCTTTCATGTGAGGTCTCACGATGCACTCACTCTCGCTTCTTGAGTCACCAGCACTGGAAATGAGCAGCAGTGACAACATCTATGTTCTGAGTCTCCCTGAGGTCCATCCTCTCTACCCAGTATCCCTCCCTGCATTCCACCCCAAAAGCACAGCTGTCTGTTCCTTGATTACCAAGCTCTACTCTAGTTTGGTAAGAAGGTAGGAAGAGCCCTAAAGGCAGATGAAATTATGAGGATTAACTGACTTTAATAGCTAAAAGCAATTGAGAGACCACTATTCAGAAAATGTAGTGGGAAAAAAACACACACAAAGACTTCTTCAGCTTGTTTTAAATCACTAGACCAAAAACACTTGGACTTTGGAAAAGTGAGTAAAGCCCTAAGTTATGAGTACAGTTTATAAAAGATAAAGATCTGAGTCATCCCTTTGTGGTTACAGATTATGAAAGCAATTCAGGCTCTCCCTAGACAGTCTTCCCCATGAATGTTAGATTGCAAACAGAGAAAGCCAGAAGGGTTAGCATCTCTGATTACTACCCCACTAAGGTTTTCTACTAAGCATCCTTGTATAGTTTACAATTTAATTTTTTGCCTTTGTAATCTGTAGCCCTTGTATATATATCATCTAATGAAAGGTCTTTTTTGAATTAACATGGTATTTGGAAAAAGAACATGTGTTTCTGTTTTATTATTAAATACATCTATAAAGAGAGAAAATGTTCTTAGACCTAGTGGAAGTCTGTTTTTTGTTTGTTTGCTTTTTTTTAAACGCAAGAATCCTGTAACACTTCAGGAGGATAGAATCTTTAATGCAAACACTCAGATGGACTGGGGCATAATAAGTTTTTGGGTAGAGAGTAACTATAGAGTTTAGGAATTCAGATTTGCCTTGTCTGACTACCTTGGGGGTAAACACATTGCTCTGTCTTTTCCCAGCTAGTCGGTGAGCTTGGCATCCATTAAGCAGAACATTCTGGAATACAGACCATTCTAATTACCACAATGGTCTTGTGTTTCAAGACTGCTTGTTTATAAACACAGCCACTTTCTAGCTTAATTTCTCTCCTTTTTCAATTTGTTTAAGCCCCAAATCTTTTCAGAGTGCAAGAGCCTAACTAAGGATTTTTCAGATTAATGCCATCATATTCTTAATGATAAAAGTACCAGAAGTGAATGTCATACAAATATCTAGTTTATATTCAGTAGTAATCAAGGAAATAGACATCAAAGCATTGCTCTTTTACATGTATGAATTAGCAAATAAATTAGAAATATTAATTCTTTATGTCTGTAAAGCTTTAGTAAAAGCCTGTATACTCCCGCATTGTGAAAAGCATCATGACAAATCATTTAGGAAGAAATGTTACCTCCTATCTTGAGAATCACAAAAATATTCTCTCCCAGCACAATGATTCCACTCTGCAAAATTTACCTGAAGAGAATAATTTACTAAACTAAAAATGCTATGTGCATAAAGATGTATGTTAGAGAATTCTCAGGATGAAAAAGAAAGTACATAAAATTGGAAATAAAGCAAATAAATGGATCTCAAGTAGGTACATATAAGTACCCTTAACATAGAAGGAAGTATATCAGAATTTTCTCAGGAGAAAAGAAGGAGGAACAAATATATGTGTAGTCTGAAAAAACATATTTAGAATAACCATGACTTTACTTTCTCTAAGACATAAAATTGCTTTTTAAATGATTTTAAATAATACTGTGATATATTTTTATGTACATTAAAAGCAGGCATGAGTAAAGAAAGTTTGAGATCTAGTGATCTAAACATCAGTGGCAAGTCTACTAACAGAAAACTGCAACAAAACAACTCAACAATGACAGTAACTAATGTTTATTGGGCACTTTATATGTCAAGTACTGGGCTAAGTTCTTAGCAGACCCTATTCTTTATCTAATTTTCATATCTATAAGCGGTAGAGCTGTTGGCATAGTTTACATTGATTTAAAAAATCAGTATCAGAAGTAGATAGTAACATGAAAAATTCATTTGGTTGTTGTAGAGGCCAGAAGGGTGTCTGCGGTATGGGTTTGCAAGCCTACATGGGGATGGAGATAATGACTTAGACTTGTCTATGGATCAAGGTTAGAATGAGACTTCTGTGTAAGGCCAGGACTCCTTACTTTAGAGAGATCTGAACTTCGGTGAATAGGCAGACCATAAAACAAATCTACTCCTTTGTACAGGGAGGCAACAAGGAAATCTCTTTGTCATAGCATAATAACTTTACTGCTCTACATTTTGCTCTCCCTCCATTTAATGATACACTGGGCATTATTTCATATTCATATATAAACATTTTTCATTAGTGTCCTATTAAACAACTATAAATAATATACCGAATAAGCTAGTATGTATGTATGTACAGTATATAAATCTGTGGGACTAAGTCCCTGGAATGGAACTGTTGCATCAAAAGATATGCCCATGATATTCCCTCTAAGTATCTGTGTCAAATTATGACAGCAATAGCAATGTATGTGACTATGTCTTCAGACTCTGGGACACATGTGTGTTGGTAACTTCTAAAAGAGTAGAAATAGAAGCTGGTGAGGTGCCCACAGCCAGTGCTCAGGAGGATGAGGCAGGAGGATCCCAAGTTCAAAGCCAGCCTCAGATCTTAGCAAGGCCTTAAGCGGTTTAGGAAGACCCTGTCTCCAAAAAAGGGGGAGGCAATGGGGCTGGGGATGTAGCTCAGTGGTTAAGCAACCCTGGGTTCAATCCCTGGCACCAAAAAAAAAAATCAAAATAGACTGTAAACCACCAAACTAACAGTAACAGAATGGAAAGGAAATCTAAAAAAATCAAATAGAGGTAGAGAGACTAAAGAGGTATGATGACAAAATGTGTGGTATACTGGATTAGATCCTGGAACAAGAAGAGAAGGCTGATGGAAAAATTGGTGAAGTTAAAATAAAGTCTCCTATTCAGTTAACAGTGATGTACCAGTGTTAATCTCTTAGCTATGGCAAGTGTGCTACTACGAGAAAAACAAGGCTAGGTAGAACAGGGCCAAGAGCATTCAGACATTCTGTGTACTATCTCTGCACCTTTTCCAAAAATGAAATTATTCCCAAAGATCTATTTTAAAATGAGAGAAAAAGAAGGGAATGGGAAGACCATTTCAGCAAAAGAGGAAGGCAGTAGGAGCAAATGCACAGAGGGGGACCACACACAGTCATGCAAGGAACCACAGGCAGTTTGGTGCTGCTGGGGAGCAAAGGTTTGTCTCTTAGTGTATACAGTGTTTAATTATTTCTTTTTGTCCTGCCGTCTCCTTAAAAAGTTCTTGGAACCTATGTTTATGTGGGCTGTCATCTTTTAAAGAAAAAGGTATAAAATTAGGTTTTACATATACTTTGATTAGGTCATAAGACCATTATTACCATCACATAATACCAGCCTTGTCATTCTGGTAGCACCTGTGAGTGAAGAGACTTACTTCACTCATTAAGTCAGTGGACTTGGTAAACATCAATTGCTTTCAAAGGTATATGAATGGCCAAGAAGTGGTGATTATATATAAGTTTGATATCTCTGTTAATCAAATAATATCAAAAGCAAAATCAAACGCTTTTGAGATTATTGACAATATGTTTTCTGCCCTCTTTACCAGAGGCAAATTATCTGCATGTGTCAGATAAATAGGAAGCAATGGAACTGACAACCATTATATAAAACTACCGACAACCACTGCATAAAATTTTATATAAAATTAAAAGAGAGATAATATAATCCTTGATATGTATATCAAAGACTAAAAGTAATTTCAGGTGTAAAATACCCTATAAATATAGCTGCCTTTTATACATTCATATTTGTAATTCTAACTTTTAAAAGCAAAATATAAAAAGTAGGAGTCAGGAAAATATAAAAACAAAAAATAAGTAAATAAAAATCATGATGAATTGCATGAATAAAATGCTAGAAATAAAAATATCAGAGCAATGGTTGGTCTAAATTCAACAGTTAAAAAGGTTCTCAGATTATATTAATAGGTAAATTCAACTATATGCTGCTTACAAGAGAAAAATCTAAATTACAAGTAGGAAGACACACCAAGTTCAAAGTCAATGATGGAAAAAGACATACTGAATGAATGCTAGAAAAAAAAAGGAAGAAAAGAAAGAGAGAGAAAAGAGAGAAAGTTGGTATAGAATGGACCATAACACAAAAAAGTATTAGAAATAGAGGGTCACTAATAATTTACCAAGAAGACATAAAACTTTAAAACTTTTACATACCCAATAGCACAGTCTCAAAATATACAACAGTTCAAAGCAAAAATGACACTATTATAAAGATACATTAATATAGCACAATCATAGAAGATTTGAACTTTTTTTCTTGATTACGGATAAAGTTTATTTTATTTTATTTTTTGGTACTGGTGGTTGAACCTAGGGGTACGTAACTACTGGGGGATATGACTCAGTAAATATGAGTCATATCCCCCAGCCCCTTTTTATATTTTATTTATTTATTCAGAAACTCTTGCTGAATTGCTTAGGGCCTTGCTAAGTTGCTGAGATTGGGTTTGAACTTGTGCCTCAGCCTCCTGAACCCCTGAGATTACAGGTGTGCACCACCAAACCTGGCTACAGCAGAATTTTAAAAAATTAGTAAGGGCACAGTGATTACATTTGCTCATCGGGATATACAATCTTGCATTCATTTACATCCTTTGAAGCACCATGCAGCATTTGCAAAAATTAGCCACAAAGATGCTATAAAGAAAACCTCAAACAAAAGTCACATTCTTTGATTCAATGCAATCAAATCATACATAAGTAACTTAAATCTGCATGTCTTTTTATTTTTAGCAAGATAGTCTTTCCCAAGGAAGCATATAATTTTACTCAACTTGCAAAACAATGCTGGTGGGAGCAAACAAAGTTTGGGAAATGATGATTTTGTTTTAATATTATACAGTTAATGTGGACCAGGCCAAGAAGAGTACTGCTGTGTAGAATACTGATTACAAAGGTTAGAAGATGCGAATGACAAGTCAGCTGGGGGTGAGGTATGACTAACGCACAGGATGAGAAGGAAAAAGTAGAAAAGAGGTGACAGTAGATTGCAGCCAGGAAATTTGGATTTTATTCAGGAGAAGGAAGTTTGGTTTTTAATCATTTAGCGGGAGGAAGACAATCTAAAGTGTCTAAGGGTGGGGTTGATGAGAGATGATGCTAAGGGCACAGGGATATGTCACTTGACAATTGACTTAATGTCTAGAAAAATGAATGGATTGGAAGAAAAAGAAGAATCAAGGAGAAATCTGAGGTTTCTTAGTTTGGTTGACGGATTGGGTAGTGATGCTTTGTTAGGAAGAGGGAATAGAGAAAAAAGGAAAAGCACGTAGAAAAGGAGAAAAAAGAGATAAAGCACTGGGGTTCAAGACATATTGCATTTGAAGTATTGGTATACTTAAGAAAACCTAACCCTGACAGCCTGGAGCCTTAGGAGGAAGCATGAGGAAGTGAAGGGAAGCAGGTAGAGATTAGGGGCTACAAAATTCTAATAGGCTGAAACATAATCAGTTTCGCATTTTCTTTAAAGCTACACTTTTGTGATCATGGGACAAGATTAATCTAAGTTATGGTTATAATAATAAGACATCTCTTTGCAGACCTGGAAGAAGCCAGGTATTACCTATCAGAGGGAGACAGGCAATGACCTCCCCAATGAAGGCTATAGAGCGTCCCAAAAGAGGAAATGGAGACAATCCACAAATATTCCATTTTCATTTCATTCCTTTATAGTTAACACAGCATGAAAATGTGTGCTATAGAGTCACTTACAAAAGCAAAATTAGATACAATCTAACTTTCCAACAAAGATTTAAATTGGTAAATTATAGCACATTAACTCAACATATTTCTTTCAGAAAAGCTGCCTGTGTTCAGAGAAATAGATACCACATGCCACTTATTAACGTTCTTAAAATTTACACTGTTGGTGAAGCTTTGGCTTTTTTTGTGTGTGTGTGGTAATGGATATAATTATATCAAGACAGGGGATTCCTACTGACAGGTATCCCCATCTCAAAGTATTTTAAAATGCCAGGATCACTTAATTGTGCAACATAACCTAGACAGAAAACCAAAGAAGGAATAGAAGTGAGAAAGAAAGAAAAGGGTGAAATAGAAAGGAAAGGGACTAGAATAGCATTAAAAGAAGAAGAAAAGAGTTCCCAAAGCAGTAAGTTTGCTTAACTATAGTCATTAAGTAGCATGTTTGTTTAACTCAGCCTGTCCCAAATTTATCTGTTGTGGAACTCTTTTGCTGCTGGTCACTTATTAGCATGCTATGGGCCCATGATGCTATTGAACATACTTTGAGAAATATGAGCTAAATGTAAAAGAAATTCTTATTTGAGAAGAAAACTCTGGAAAGGGAAGAGCTAATAGAAAGACAAGACTGAATTTGTGGGGTCTGATTTCTGAGCACTGTCGTTAAGTAATGAAGGCATATCATTTTATCTTATGTGAAATGGAGATAATACCTTATTTCACCACTGTTATTACAGAGTCTTTTATACTAGCTCCATGATATGCTGGCAGCAAGTGTCGTATATACACAACCATGGAACCTCTGCATTCTAACACTTTAACTAAGGACCTTATCATATATTTAAAAAATTCTTAGTGCTCTGTAATATGTATAGTTTCTTTAAAAAAGCTTACAGTATCTGAGAAAATAAGATTTACACATAGGATAAAATGAATTTACATGTTCAATTGTTATGCATAGACTACTACTGCCACTAGAATTTGAAGGACAGGAATAAGAAAGCTGGCTAGAGTAATTTGGATTTGATCTGGGTGTTGAAGTACTGCTGGGAGATGGTCAAACACAGGGCATTTTAGGCTAGGAACAGCATTAATGAAAGCAGGAATTAAAACAACATATTAGTAAGAGTGAAGGAACAGATTCTATAGGTATGTGTTGGAGAACAGTGGTTAAAAAAGAGTACATAAAATACAAGTAACAATAAATGTTGGCAAGAACTGGGGAAAAGGTACACTCATACATTGCTGGTGGGACTGCAAATTGGTGCAAACATTATGGAAAGCAGTATGGAGATTCCTCAGAAAACTTGGAATAGAACCACCATTTGACCTTGCTATCCCACACCTCAGTTTATACCCAAAGGACTTAAAATTAGCATACTATTGTGACGCAGCAACATCAATGTTTACAGCAGCTCAACTCACACTAGTTAAACTATGGAACCAAGGTGTCTTTCAACAGATGAATGGATGAAGAAAATGTGGTATATATACACAATGGAATATTACTCAGCCTTAAAGAAGAATGCATTTGCAGGTAAATGGTTGGAGCTGGAGAATATCATGCTAAGCAAAGTAAGCCAATCCCAAAGAACCAAAGGCTGAATGTTTTCTCTGATATGCAGATGCTAATTCACAATGTGTTGTGGGGGCAGCTAGGGAAGAATACAGGTACTTTAAACTAAGCAAGGGGAGTGAAGGGAGGGGATGGTGCTTGGGGTTAGGTAGAAAGGATAGTAGAATGAGTCAGACATTATTACCCTATGTGCATACATGAATACATAACTGGCGTGATTCTACATCGTGTACAGCCAGAAAAATGAGAAGTTATACTCCATTTATGTATGATGTGTCAAAATGCATTCTACTGTCATGTATAACTAATTAGAACTTAATGAAAAAAAAAAAAGAGTCCATAAACAAACACTTAAAATGAATGGAAACAGAAAAGACAGTAGAATTAATTGGACATTACTTTCTTAGGTGCATCTATGAATACATGACCAATGTAATTCTATATCATGTACAACCACAAGAATGGGCAGCTTATTCCACATATTAAAATAAGTCAAATACATTCTACTGTCATGTATATCTAAAAAGAACTAATAAAAATGATTTTTCTATCAATGGAAACAGCTAAAGAATAAAGCAGTTAACACTGATTGTCCAAAATAAATTCTAGATGTATCTGTAATCTACATATTGAAAAGTGGATCGAGCAATAAAGAAAAAAAATGAAGGTATTAATCTTTTTTCGGAATGTGGGAGAACTTTCAAAGAATAAAAGCAGTAAGAGATACCAAAAAGGAAAGTTACAGATTTGACCTCAAAGAAATTAAAACCTTACGTTAAAAAAATAAAATAAAAGGTATATAAACTGGAGAAAATGACTTTAGTAGAAAGGACAAAGGAGTAGTAATGTCACTACACAAAGAGCTGTAATTGATAAGAATTGAATACACCTATGAAACATGGACAAAGACAATGGATATTATTAGATACTTCACAGATGAAGAAACATAAATGGAAAATAACTCTAAAGAATATTCAGCCTCAAGAGCAATTAAAGAAATGCAAGTTAAAACGATGTGATACCTTTGGCCTATTTAGCAAACCTTTTAAAAATAGAGTATTTAATATTAGTCACAGTGAGATTAAAATAGTCCCTCTCATATATTACATATGGGGATAAATTGGTAAAACCTTTCTAGAAAGGAATTTATTAATACATCAAGAGTCATAATATGTTCACATGATTTAACTTAGAAATTCTGCTTCTGGGAATTGATATAAGGATCTAATGAGCAAATAAATATAGACAAAGATATGCATACCGGATGTCCATAATAGTTATGTCCTAGTTATTTATACTAGGGCAAAACTAGAAGCAATATAAATGTCTTTCACAGAATAATAGTTAAAAATTACATTCTATAAAGTAGAATATAAAAAGTGATGCTAACATAATTTCTGATAATATGAAGAAATACTCATGATATTAAGTGAAAAAACAAGACAAAAATCTATGTTAAATAATATCTTCAGTAATATCTCAAATTTATAATTTTCTATACATTTCAAAATTCTCACAATAAACATATTATTGTTAGGATCAGGAAAAGACACTCTTCGAAAATACCCCTCAAAAAATTACCATGAGAACCAAGAATCTCAAAAGATCATCTAACTGTGAAATCTTACCTTCTTTATTAAATAAAAGGGACTAGGAAATGGAGACGAACTGACAAATATCGCTTCTAAATGGTGCTGTCTAGGAACTGAACATAAAAGAATCTCACTTCACAGGTGCACAGGGCTTTCTGGTTTAAGACTTCCTTCCTCCAGCCCTGTTTGCCAGCCATGGTCCTTCAGACATATTGTGCTCCTTTCATGAGGCAACATCTTTGCCTTCCCCTTTGCTTTATGGTTAAGGCCCTTGGTCTCCCAGAAGCCTTTCCATCCCATGGCAGTTTCTGCTCACCTCTCCTTCCCATTGCTATACCACTTATTAAGTGCTTATCACACACCACTTTGCATTGTGCCTTATCTTTTCACAGATATATTGTGCCTCTCTAGATCCCCATTCAAAGGGCCTATAAACCTTTGCAGCTGACACAGCCATACAGAAGAGCTTAACAGACGGCAATTCATGACAGAGCTTAAAGCACCTAACAAATGCTGTATTAATCATTCTGATCATTCCTGAGAAGAAAGGATTCCTGCTCACATTTTATGGAAACAAAACCGACATCTCGAAGAGTTAATTTACTTCCATCAGATTCTTGAACTGAACCAAAATGGACTGCAAATGTTTCTCCCTTGACTAGACCAGGCGGCCTCTTGGAAAATCAAAGTATATAACCCTTCAGCAACACGGGCTGCTTACCAGTAGAGCTGGTATTGATTTACGGTTGCAGGCGCAAGGCAGCTGGAGAGCAGGGCTGTAACATTAGGCTACTAATACACAAGAGGAGTAAATGGTTTGAAATATTCTGAATCCTGATTTTCTTTGATATTGGGAAATAACACTACTCTGAGGGCAAAGGGAAGTAAAAATCACATCCTTTTCAATACTATCTTGAGTTCAGACTTCCCAAATCACTAAATATTTGTTTTTCAAATACAGTGTTATTTTCTATACACTTTCCTTCAAGGTATCTCCTAAGAAATTCAAATATTTTTATGTTTTGCAGAATCCCCTGGAAATTTCATACCAGCACCATCCCTGTCTCTGAATTGTTTTGACATGTTTGGCCCATGGTGACTCAATCAATTAGCAATGCTATTCCACAGGCAAAGTGGCTGGGATTTCTGTGACTCAGCAGAAGGATCTTGAAAGACATGGTTATTTTCCTGGCAATTTATGCCTTAACTGTCATCTAGCCATATTTAGTGCAAATAGATAACAGTGGGACAGTCAAAGAGGGACATCAAAATTCTGAGGGCCCAGTGCAGTCTCAGTTTCTTCTACATGGTCTCAGGTGATCCCATTGTTCCTTGACAAAGTCTGTGCTATGTATGAGTGTGATCACCATCAACACCAATCACTAGTCCCATATTCAACCACAGCAGAGTAGTGATCATGTTCTCTCTTCTGGAATGATTATCTACTTGCTAGGTAGAGAGATGACGCAGCTATAAATGCTATGCATTGTCAATGTTTCTCGAGACTTCAAGAAGGAAAGATAGGATTGGAAAAGAAAAAGGTAGAGAGGCCCATTTAGAATAGAAAGAAGTATTACGTCAAAGCTATCCAAGTAGTTCATTCATAAATATTTATGGAGCATATATGAAGTAATAGGTGTTATATAAGGCAGAGGGAATGCAAAGTTCAATACACCATTAAGATGGGAATTCGTTCAAGGTAGAAAGAAGGTGTGTATACTGTGTGCCAGATATCTGTATTTGTAATTGTATTTGGGATGCCACCTCCCAATCCTTTATTTCTGATCACAGATTTTTTAAAATATACATACATACATACATACATACACATACATACTGGGGATTGAACCCAGGGATGCTTTACCACTGAGCTATATCCACAGATCTTTTAATTTTTTATTAAAATAATGGTCTCTCTGAGTTGCTTAGCGCCTTGCTATGTTGCTGAGGCTGGACTTGAACTTATAATCCTCCTGTCTTAGCCTCCTGAGTCATGGTGGTGTGTGCCACCATGCTCAGCCTGATCATTAATTTCTTATTATTGGCTAAATACACCTTTCTCTCTGAGAGTATAATAAGGAAATTTAAAAGTACATATGTGAATTTCAAATCAAATAGTTTTGATAGAGAATGAGGGCAAATACTTTAAGGAACAAAGATTCAGCAAAATTTTTTAAGGAAACACATGCAAAGAAACCAACTCAGATAATAAACAAGAAAACAGACCATGAATGAAGTAAAGCCTCTCTCTTACTGACAATGGAAAGCAAGCTTGATGGTAAAAAGAATTTAAATGTATTCCGGAGTCAACTAGTCAACTCTGTCCTTCTTACCCTCGGCCCCTGCCTGACCTCTGAATCTCTGTGTAATTGCCAGTTTGTGTCGGACTTCACATACTATGACTTTTTGATTTCTGCTCTGTATAATATATTTCTACAGCATCTGACACTGGGGCAACAGGGGATGTAAACTGAGTGCTCCTTGGAGGCTGCTGACTTGAAGTGTGGATGGAGAAGAGGCAGGAGAGAGCCAAGTCTGGGAAAGAAAAAAGGAAACAATTTTGTTTCACTTTTGGACTTGGGAAGCATTTGAATTACAAAAATATAGCTTAGTTAAGATAAAATTCACAATAGCAAGACTGTGGAACCAACNTATAACATATATATATATATTTCTTTCTCTCTCTCTCTCTCTCTCTCTCTCTCTCTCTCTCTCTCTCTCTCTCTATCTCTCGTTTCTGCAATGCTGCATGCAGGATTCCTAAGCCCTATGTGAGCCACCTGTAGGCTAAGTTCCTGGTGGAGGAATGGCTAGGTGAAGCAGAGAAGATGCCATAGGGCTGTGTGGACTAAACATCCTTTCCTAAGTAAAGGTGATTTGTATCCTGCATCCCTCACACACACATACTCATACTAATACAAGATGTACCCAAGACAGGAAGCTGTGGCAAGGGCATCAGGCCTGTGGAAACTCTCTGTACTTTCTGAACAATTTTTTATTAACCTAAAAACGCTACCACTTTTAAAAATGTGAAATACTTGTATTTTATGTCTACTACAGCTCTTTTTTAAATAATGAGACTTGAATAATCAAGGAATTACACTTATATTCCCCTTAAATCTTTTCTTCCTTTTCTGTCTCAGAGACTACTGCCTGAGAAAAAGAATGCTAGGGATGATGCCCTTATCACACAGATATAGTTGTTTGCTTAGTGTCTTTTTAAAAGTTTTAAATCTTCCTCTAGCTCTTCTTCCAGGGTTTCCCAAGGATAATATACTGTGATGACCTGATGGTGTGTCTCTGGCCTTATCCAGATGTCAAAATTCTCCTTTTTAGATCTGCTATGAAATTAAGACACTTTTTGGCAGGCTGAAGTTCGTGAGTGCAACTACTCATGTAAACTCCCAGCTCCTTTTCTACAGCTGCTTTGGAAAGCAAACTTGGGAAATTTGCAAATTTATTAGAATATGATGATTGGCCAACAGCTGAGATTCTTTTGGTGGAACAGAAGAGTGAGGCTGGTAGGTAGATTTTTTTTTCAAAGTGAATACTTTGGGCCTTTTAATAATTTGTTTTGATTTATCTGATGAGGAGGTTTGGAAGGCTTATTAAGATGCTCTGAACTTGAACTTGTAAGAATCTTGGAGAGTTAGAAAGGTTGTCATCTTTCCTTTTATGGTGTAGATGGAAGATGACTGGAAAATGGAAGATAGACTAGCTGTCCCTGAAGAGTCTTTCTCCAAAGATCCTATAATAATATACAACCAAATCTCACAATGATTCTGTTGATGATGGTTATGCTATCCCATGGTCATGGGATACTGGTCTACATTCTAGTCTTTTGGAAATTCTTTTCCATATTACCTCACTCCCTCTGCTAAAACATGAACTATTTAGTAAGTAGAAAAGTGATAACAACTAAAAAACACATTTGAGTTTTTTCATTAATTCCATGTTCCTTGACAGCTTATGTACCTATACCTCAAGTCCTTTAATCTTGGATTTGGGTTTTATTTACCAACTAGACAGACGGTCTTTGAAGATAAGATATAGGTTTTAAAAGTCATCATTTTCTCATAAGCAGTACTTAGCAGAGAAACTTATAAATAATAGTTTTATCTGGGTTTATAAAACTTTAAAGTCTTTGTAGGCAGAGGCATTTTAGCCTAAATTTCCTTTAATTTTTTTTTATCATATGCCATATGTAGTGTAGGCTCATCTGAAGACTGTTACCTGAAGTTGATCTGCTTTCTGAGTATCCAGTCTTCCATCAAAACATTGAGATGTGATTGTTCACTTCTTTGAGAACACAAAAGTCCATTTTCAACAGTAATTACTTTTATCAGATCTGTTTTGATCATTGCTTTATCTTTGTGTCTAGCACAGTAAATGCTCAATAAATATTTGTAGAATAAACTAAAAAGTTCTACATTAAGAGGTAATTGAATTGTTATTAATACAGCCTACTATCAAAAAGGACGTAAGATAGATATATATAAAATAAAACAGAAAAAAGAGTAAAAAACAATAAAGCAAAGAAAAAAATTGGAAAGAAAGATGAACTAGAAATGTGGATTGGATTTATCACTGGATGGAGCACTAAATGTAAGTTTTACTGAATTCCTGGCAGTCAAATAAAAGGAGAAAAACATCACATTTCTAGTTTCAATAACATGCATCTAAAGAGGCAAATATATTTCTGTAACTGAATTCTAGGAGAGGATTTTTTTCCACATAGATTCTTTCTTATATGTGGGATAGTAGACACACACACACACACACACACACACGCAGGGTTTTTATCTTTAATTATGTAAAAGATCTGTAAGGTTTATTCCAAATAGGTATTTCTAATAGCACTTACAAAAGTCAATGCATATAGTTTATTTTTATTATAAAGCTTATCATTACCTGATAATTCATTGTTTATATAGTCATTTGTGTCTTGTCTGATTCCATCAGCTTTCAACAGACTGTGGACCCTGGTCTGTCTTGTTCAATATCATATATCCAACTCACGAAAGAATCCCCGCACAGGGAAGGTGTACAATAAATGCTTGCTGAATAAACAATTTAAGCGGGTCAAATGTTAAGGGAAAACCATTAGCCAGTGACTTTACTTGCTTCTTATGATCATTCTTAGTTTATGACAATAAAGTGTATCAAAGGAATGGGGGCAAGTGTCTCCTTTGGGAGGCATTTACCTCATTAACAGCTGGATAAACTGCATGAAATTGCAGTGTTTGTTAGATATTGGTAGCTTCATAGGATTCAATCTGATCTAACAGCTTTATTTAGGTTAAAGGTCAAGGGTGTCTAAGCTCAATCTTTATTTAGATTATTTAAACCTGTCTATTAGAATGTAAGCTTCCTGAAAGCAGTGAGCTAGCCTTTTTTTTTTTTTTTTTTTTTTAACTGTTTACTCCTTAGCATCTGGAAGTTTTACACCCTGGGTTATTTTAAGGAAATCTTTCATTCAGAAAGTAACACAAAGTTTGGAAAACATAGTAGAGCATAATCAAGTTTCATTCATTTTTATAATTTTGGGAAATAAAGACAATTTCCAAATTCTTGTTCAAGTATGGCACCAATCAAAGTCACAATGTGTTGCCCAGTGATAGCCTGTATTATAGTATATCAAACTGGTCAGTACCTTTCTGATCCTGACAACGTTGTCTAGACATGAGTGTATTTGGCAAAAGTTTACAGACGAGCTTGCAGAAATCTGTGAGCTGATAAAGTTACTTGGTTTGAAATCCATTATAGTTTTTGAAAATTTATGGTTCCCTTTCCTCTCATCACTTGTTAGAAACTCACTTTCAATTTGTTTCCCGAAAATAAAGGAAGCACAGGTAGGTCTTCATTATTTCACTTGTTTACTTTCTATTTGATAGTGGAAATGTCTCCATAGTTGTCTTTTTAAAAACATCCTCTTCATTTCTACTTAGATTCTAAGCCTTTCATCATAAACCAACTTCCTAGAACAGGGTTTCCACATGCCTGTGTGTCTAAAGTGTATGCTGGGATTTATGTTGGCATAATACAACTTGTTTTCCATCAGACTCTAGTAATCTAGAGAAGTAATTAATTCAAATGCCCAGTCTGGAAGGAATGGGTATGACAATGACACATCTGCTGTCACATGCATATTGGCTAGATTAGTGCTCTAGTGGTAGGAACAGATATGAACCAAATACGTTCCCACTGAAACTGAAGGCAAACATTTGCAAAACTGTTAGAGGTATTAAAAATTAGGTAATAGGATACATGTATGGGCTGCATTTTAATTTTAACTTTTCTAAATAAGAAAAATGACATAGTTGAAGTTTGAAACCATAACCTCAGTAGCACTTGAGACAATCAGTTTTCAGGCAAATACACATTTGCATGTGTTTTGATTTTTCCTGGAGAGAAAAAGCATAATTTATTGATCACTGGGTAGAATGATACATGGCATTTTCTTAGTTCTTCCCTTTTGTACCTTTATCCATTATGTACAATCATGAATAGAATAACTAAAATAAAATTTGAAAGATTTATTATTTAACATTTAGCAAGCAAAAGCTTAAGTAACTTCACACCTGATCAATGATCAACATCAACACTAGATAACTGTTATTGTTTACACAGTTTGATCACCATCAAATCTATCAGCACCCTTCCATCTGGTATCATGGATCAACTGGCCTTGTCAATTCCCTTGTGCAATTAATTCTAATCTTGGGGCTGGGGATGTGGCTCAAGCGGTAGCGCGCTCGCCTGGCATGCGTGCGGCCCGGGTTCAATCCTCAGCACCACATACAAACAAAGATGTTGTGTCCACTGAAAACTAAAAAAAATAAATATTAAAAAATTCTCTCTCTCTCTAAAAAAAATATAATAATAATCATCCTAATCCTTTCTGTCTTTTTAAGGGCTTTGTTCCCTTAATTATCTCCCCTTTCTCACTAGAAGCATCAACTTTTTCCTCTACCAGATCACTCCCATTATATGTAAACATTATAACATCTTCCAATTTGGTAACTCCTGAGTAACACTGGGGCACAGGAAAGGGAAGGTGGGCACAGGAGCCACAGCTATAACAGTTATTTTTGGAAATTGTACAATTTTATTTAATTGCATTTATATAAACAGGGTGAAATGTCTGCCCCTATGGTCTACATAAATATTCCTTCTTGGTTGACGTGTGTGTGTTGGGGGGGGTGGCTGATGGGAACACATCGCTACTCTCTGCTATTATACCAGAGAGTTTTATATGATTACAACAAGTTCTATTCTGAAAAAGTAACATATTGGGAGGTAATATAATGTAGAGACTGAAAGCTGCAGTTTCATTGTCTGACAGACTTGGGTTAAAATCTAGGTTCTGTCATATATTTGATCTTATTTGGGGAAAAGGTCTTTGAGATCAGCGTGGGTTACCTGGACAGACTATAAATCCAACAAACAGTATCCTTATAAGAGCCAGAAGAGAAGACATGATAAGAAGACCAAGGCAGACCCTGGAGTTATGCAGGCCACAAGCCAAGGAATCCCTGGAGCTACCAGAAGCTGGAAAAGGCTAACCTTCAGAGGGAGCGTGGTTTTGTCAACACCTTGATTTCAGATTTCTGGCCTCTAGAGCTGTGACAGGATAAATTTCTGTTGTTTTAAGCCATGAAGTTTATGCCAATTTTAGTCCTAGGAAACTAATACAGATTTTTGTACTTGGAAGATAACTGCTATTCTAATAAATACCTAAAAATGTAGATATGACTGTGAAATCAGGTAATAGGAAGATGTTGGAAAAATTTTGAGGTAAATGATGGAAAAAGTTTTGAAGAAACTATAGAAGTAGAGTCTGTACAGACTGTAGAAATATACATGTTCAAGGCAATTCTAAGGAAGGCTCATACACAAGTAAAGAGTATAGTGGAAAAGTTTCTATCACTTTAGAAAATGTGTATATCCAATAGCTAAGCTTTGGAGCCAGCCTAAGTACCATTCAACTGATGAATGGATAAAGAAAATCTGGTATATACAATGGAGTATTACTCAGTCATAAATAAGAATGACTATGACATTTTTCTGGTAAATGAATGGAATTGGAAACTATCATGCTAAGTGAAATAAGCCAGTCCTGAGAAGTCAAAAGTTGAATGTTTTCTCTGATATGTGGAAGCTAATACAAAATAGGGGGAGATAAAAAAAGAATAGAAGAAAGATCAGTGGCCTAGACAAAGGAGAAAGAGGGGTGGGATAGGGAAAGACAGTGAGTAAATCTAACCCAATTTTCCCATGTATTTATATGAATACAGCACAGTGAATCTCACTGTTGTGTACATCCACAAGACACTAATTGAAAAAAATAACTAAGTAAAGAGCAAAAAGATGAGTGGATTAGAGTGAAGGGAAAGGGGGCAGGTAGCAGGAAAGGGAAAGGAAAGTACTGGGGACTGATTTAGAAGAAATTATATTCTATGCTTTTATGATTATGTGAAAATGAATCCTATTGTCATGTGTAACTCAGAAGAACCCATTTAAAAAAATGTGTATATCATCCTGACAGAATGGCTGGTAGAAATATAAACATTAAAGGTTATATCATCCTGACAGAATGGCTGGTAGAAATATAAACATTAAAGGTTATTTTGCTGAGGTCTCAGAAAGAAATGAGGAACACATCATTGGAAACTGAGGGAAAGGTGATCCTTGCTACGTAGCGGCAAAAGCTTGGCTGAAAGAAATTGCAAGCAACAAATTTGCACGTTTAGCTGAGGACATTTCCAGGCAAAATATTGGAAGTGCAGCTGGATTCCTCATTTCCTCTGGTAAAATGTGAGAGAAAAGACATAAATTGATGAAGGAATCAGCACTTGATGATTTGGGAGATTCTGGATGCCAAAGTCAGGAAATTAACTGGTAAAAAAAAGTCTGCTCAAAAGATAAAGCCAAGGGTGTGGCTGGACAAACCTAGGGTTTACAGATTTGGTGTGTGATTCAACCATCTCAGCAGAAGCCAGGAATAGTGATGGAATCATCCAGGAGAGATTTATAGAGGACCCTTTTGTCTCAGTATGGATTCCTGTGACAAATGGTACAAGATTTTAAATAATTGTGAATCAGAAAAAATACTACCAGTGTGGACTGAAAGGGATAGAGACAAGTCAAATAAAAGAAGGGTTGGTGAACTTTGAAAATTCTACAAGCAGAAAATAGGTTAATGGAACTACTTAGCTGCAAATATATACCACCTTTCAAGAAAAGAAAAGGATGATTTCTACAGGAGAGCCACGGGTGTAGAAGCAGAGGCTAATGGAGCCAGCACAAGGCAGGCATAGTGATGGGTCCAGAGGGCATCAGGAAGGCATAGCAATGGGTTCAGAGGGCATCGCCAAGAACCACAGAGGATTAGTTCCAGCCTGGAAACCTAATGGAGTTGGTCTTGCTGAATTCAAACTCACTTGGAACTGGTGACTCCTTTATATCCTCAATTTCTCTCTTTTGGAATGGAAATGCCCACCCTGCCCTATTCCATTACTGTATTTTGAAATAGGTAATTTGTTTTCTATATTCATAGGTCCATAGAGAATACTTGTGCCCAGAATGAGCCATACCCAGAGTCTTACCACTTTCTGATGATTTAGAATAGAAAATTTGGGACTCTAGAACTGGTGATATTTAAATGAGACTTTAGACATAGAATTACATAGAATTGTAATTTGGGAATGTCGGGAAAGGGTAAATATGTTTTGCCCATGGAATAGATGTAAATTTGAGGACTAGAGGGGGAACTATAGTAGGTTGAATGGTGATCCAAAAAAGATATGTCTATGTTTTAAACTCTAGTAGCTGAGAATTTGACTGTATCTGGAAAGGCTATTTGCAGATGTAATTTAGTCAAGAATCTCAAAATGAGATCATTGTGGATAAACCAGATAAGCCCTAAAACCAATGTCCTTATGAGAGACAGAAGAGAAAACATGGGGGAAAGAGGTTATGTAGACAGAGGCAGAGACTAGAGTTCTGCAAGTCACAAGCCAAGGAATCCCTGGAGCCACCAGCTGGAAGAGGCAAGGAAGACATGTGGGGAGGTGGGGGTGGGGCACAGACGTGATATCTTGATTTTGATCCAGAACTTTTAGAAAATAATTTGTTGTTTTAACTCATCGCATTGGTGGTAATTTGTTATGGTGGTTACAGAAAACTAATATGACAACTAAGATGTTATCAAAACATTTTGCAGATAAGGTAACTAACATTTAGAGATAAGTGATTTCAGTTCAGAGAACAAGCATGAAATAGTTGGTCTGTGTAACTGCTCCTTCAGGCACTGCAAAGGGAGTTAAGACTAGAGTTCTACCTCCCTGGCTTTAGCTGTGTGACTGTGGGCAGAGCACAACTTCTTTGGACATCAGTTGCCACATCTGCAAAACTGTGAATAGGGCTGGTGACTACAAATGAATAGAGTTGTAAACTGGCTGATCACCTGAATCATGTGTGGGAAATTTACTTAAACTGTTGATTCTCAGCCCAAGCTGAGAGTCAGAATCATTATGGCCCCGAAATCTATTTTTCAAACACTCCCAGGTGATTTAAGATGAACCAAGTTTGGGAATCACAGTACTAGATGATTACCAAATTTCTTCTGGTGCTAAAGCTTTATACCTGAGATTATAGACCTATCCCATAGTTTTCAGCACTTAGGTATCTGCATGGGACTTTGAATGTACCTATGAACATAAGGAGTCTGAATATAAAAGCGAGTATCTGGAACCTATTTATTCCAGGTTCCAGGGGCATGGAATTTGGGCTCAAAGTAACCTTTACTATGCTTTGTTATGCGTAAACAGTCACTGTCCCTAGGCTGACTCCCTCCTGCCCCAGCTCATCATGTACTAGGATTAAAATGACAGTACAGAGTGTTTTCTCTCCACAAAGGGAAAGCACAGATGTGACACAAATCAGGCCAGGTGAAACAGGTATTATTCAGCATGTCTGCATATAAGCTAGTACTGCTAACATGGATTTCCCACATCTGAGAATAATATTTGCAAAATCTTTTCCATCTTTCAAAAGTCACATGATTTAAAAAAATAAATAAAACACATCTTCTTTCTTAGAAGAGGCCTAGTTGACTAAACAAGTTGTTTCTATTTTTAAACCCAGGCATAGGTTATGTTCTTTCTTGGCTTTCAGATTAACCCTTTTCTTCCCTGAATTTAATCTTTGACAATATTAGAACTGAATAAATTAATTTGTTTTAGAGCCACATGTAATCATTAAAATTAGTTGTTCCTGACTAAACCCAGTCTTAGGAGAATGAAAATCTACTACCTCTGGTCATGAAGTCAAGACTGTAGGCGACGTTCTGATGTTTACCATTAGCTAAATGCAGTGTGCTAACAAGACCTGTTAACGCAGGAAGCTTGAATTACATGTCTGTCAGCTTCCAGAAGATCCTTACTGAGGCAGGATTTGTGAATTCTGCAGAACTAGGAAGACTTAGATCAATGAAACACTGAAGCCTCTCTATCTTGAGGAAGATCAAAGCAGGAGTTATTTTTTCTGCTCACTCCAAATCACCAGGGCTGGGCCAGTCACCACAACGTATGCAGTCATAGGATACATGGAGTGGATGGGGAGGTGCCACATGGTCCCAGACAGTCTTCTGGTTCCTACAACTCTGGTCTCTTTGAAGAGCTTGAGTTAAATGGGCACAGAAATATCTCAGTCAAGCAGTTGGGACACTTTCCAGGAAGACACTGTCTGGGAACTTCCATCCCAAGATTTTCAGGAGGCTGCTCATTCACTGAATGTCATAGAGTCTTTAAGTAATTTAAAGCTAACTGCCTACATGTGACTGGATTCTTATGCATTCTTTAAATCTACACAGTCCAGAATTCTCTCAATTATTTCTTTTAAAAATTCTTAGACTACTAAAACAAAGACAGCAAGGAAGCTTGCTGTGTTTATGGAAAGTCAAGCACGAAGGGCACAGAAGCATCTCCCTCATTAGACTGTGAGTTCCTTAAGGACAGGGTGTATGCTTATCTTATGTTCCCAGCACTTAGACCACAGCTCAATACAGAGAAGGTGCCCTAAGAATGCCTGCTGAACAAGTGAATGAAGTGAAAAATAATGATATTCTTATTTAAAAGCTCCAATAATACAGAGATAGCAATGCTCCACTAAGATTTTTTTAGTGGGATTAAACACGGGGGCACTTAACCACTGAGCCACATCCACAGCCCTTTTCTATATTTCATTTAGAGACAGGGTCTTGATGAGTTTCTTAGGGCCTTGCTAAGTTGCTGAGGCTGGCTTTGAACTTGTGATCTTCTAGTCTCAGCCTCCTGAGCCGCTGGGATTAGATGCATGCACCACAGTGCCTGGCTTCCACTAAAAATTTTAAGCATGACTTTTCTTGTCATTGTGGCTGTTATTGCTTCCCACCCAACCCATCAACATTTCACGAAAAATTTCAAACTTACAGAAAAGGTGAAACAATTTAACAGTGAGAATTCATACATAAGCACATAAATTCTATAATTTACATTTTTACTATATTTGTATTATTATACATATATTCATCTATTATTCTTTTTTGATGTCTTTCAAAGTAAGTTGTAGAGAGTTTCATTGCATATATCATTAACTGGAGTTCCATATCTGTTTTAAGTTCTACTTTTTATTTTGGAGTAAAATTTACATCTAAGGAAATGCATAAATCTTAAATATACAGTTTAGTAAATTCCTACAAATGCATACACTGGTGTAGCCCAAATTTATATTCAGATATGTGTTATTTCCATTACCCAGTCCCAATCTCTCAGAGGCAATCTTTGTTTGGATTTTTCCCACATAGATTAATTATGCTTGATTTATGGATACTGTAGAAAGTCACTTAATATAAAATGTAACATAAACAAGAATACACAATATATTCTTTTTCTGTAAGATTTATTTCATTCAGTGTCATATTTTGAGATACATTCATCCTGTTGTATTTGTTCCTTTTTCATTGGAGAATAGTATTTCTTCATATGAATATTCTATAGTTTGTTCATAAATTCTCCTATTAGTGGACCCTTGGGATATGGGTATGGTTTCTATGAGCAGTCTTTTTGTGGACATGTGTTTTCATATTGGATAAACATCCAGGATTACTGGATATAGGGTAAGGGTATGTGTACTTTCATTAGAAACTGCTAATCCATTTTTTATAGTGACTGTACCATTTTATTCTCCCACTGGCAATGTGTGAGCACTCTGACTGCTCTAATCAGCCCATTTTTACCTGAATCATTTAGCTCTAGTTAGTGTCCCTCTAGCATGTCATTTTGGATGTTTGCTTTGAGAAACAGTAGCAGAGATTGTGCACCCTTTTCAAGTTTACATATAATAAAGTCCAACTATAATAAAGTAGTCACTTTAATGACACATTATAAAAAGTGACATATAAAGGAAAATTGAACTGTGAGGTGCATGGTTAGGGAATGCTATGATTCTGTTGGGCTTTTGTCAATATCATAAGGTAAAGTGAAGCTGAAATTAAGTTTTTATGAAAGCATGACAATTCACTTTTTAAAAATATCCATGCTCTGGAGGGAGCCCATAGGGAAACAGAAGTCGTATCCAGTTTATGTGAGGGAACAATTTTCAACAGAGGGTCACTAGCACAATCTGTGAAGCTGGAAGAGATTGCTTTAAAAAATGTCACCATACAGATCAAGTTCAAAGATTCCCTTTCCCGCCCCATGGCCAATAACCTAGACAGGATTTCAAACACCCTGAAAGTGTAATGGAAAAGAATCTCATACACAACAGTCTCCAGCAGATTTCAGCAAGAGGAATGGGGGAAGTAAAAAAGAGCCATCGAGATCATTTGATAAGAGAACAGAGAAGATCCTGGCAATTTCCTTGTAATAGCTGCAATTTCGGTAACTTAATCCTTGGGGGGATGGTGAAGTGAGGATATTCCCACATGCAACAGCATATTCCAACAGCTTTCCTATTACAGAGACTGTTCAACAAAACGGAGATCTTATTTTCTACCTGGTTGATAATCTACAGAATTTCTTTTCCCTAAATCACTGGCTTGAAAATGTTACTAAATTTATCCAGTTTTGGAGACTACTATAATTCTGCATGACTCTGTATGAGTCTGTTGCACGACATCTGCGATATCATGAACCCTCCTCTGTCTGTTATTTAGAGAGATGAGAAGATGAATAGAGTTTATGTTGACAAGGACTATAAACTAAGCAGCTCCAAACACACTCCCCCAGGCTCCTAGAATACAAAGAAAAAGTAATCATTCCAAATGACCCCCAACTATTTAGAATTTCATACCATCAAGTCAGATGAACCAAAATTGCTACCACCTGTAAAGATTCAAAGAAATACAAAAACCACTAAGAAGAAAAAGGGGGGAAAAAGTGGCAGATGTGCTTGGAGGGAGGGAGAACAAGGAAAAGAAGAATACACTTGGAGCACCCCCTCCAGGGAACTTATGAACCTATCAGAGGCTGAGAGGTCCTGTCAGATGCCAAAGGTAGTAAAACTATATGCCTCATCTATTCTCATACTTAGGATTTTAAGAAAAGTTGGTTAAACCTTATGTATCTTTTTTAAAAAATCACAGAAGAGGTTCGAGTTTCTCTACGCACAAAATGATGAACTTTTAGCTTTGGAAAGGACTTCAGAAATCATTTAGCATAATCTGTTACCCATTAAACATTTCTTATAAATGAGAATCTGTTTGCTGCTTGCGTGCCTCTGGTTGTATGAAATGTAGGCTGCTTCTATTTTTGAGAGCTCTAGCTGTTGTCAAGTTCTTCTCTTAAATTGAGGCAGTCCACCTTCCCTAAACTTCCAACCTAGGTCCTAGTTAGCAACACAGAAGCATATTCATAATTCTGTATAAATTTGACCTTTATATATTTGCATCTGGATGTAACGAATCTCCCAATTCTTCTCTTTTCCAAGAAATATTCATAGATCTTTTAACAATATTTCCAGACTTCTTTCTAGCCTGGTAAACTTCTAACCATAGTTTATCAGTATCCTCCTTAAAATGCGGTCCTCTAAATGAAATGCAATGCCTTAGGCATGGGCTTATTATCATAGCTAACTGCCTCCAATTACAACTGATGAAAGACATGTCCAGAAAGGTTAGATTACTGGCTCACACTTACACAGCAGGTAGTAGCAAAGATAGATGCAGGACATAGATCTCCTGATTCTTACATCAGTATTCTTTCCCTGTGTCACACTGAAAATAACCTGTTGGTTTGAAAAAATGAGAATATGTTTCTTTGATATGGATAACAGAGTTGGGGGGAATGACAAAAGGAATGAATGAAAAATAGTGAGTTTTAGGATCAAGAATTTCTTCTAGGTTAGCTTAATTCCTCCTGTTGGGTCTCCACTCCTGCCTGAAAAGGAAAACAAGATGTACCCCCAGGTAACCTCTCTGAGTAAAAGTCTTACAGGATCTAGTAAAGCAGGGGATCAAAGCATATGAACAGCTGCTGGTCTTTCTTTAAGAGGTTTCCTGAACTTCCCAACTGAAATCCCAACACGTAATTATTGAGGCAACAGTATCCTCTAATAATAAAGTGCAAAACAATTATAATATTGGTCCTGATGGTAGTGGCATGTGGTGAGGGAAGCCTTGAGTTATGAGCTATACTATCTTTAATCAGAATCTTGAATTTAAAATGTGTGTAGCAAAGGTGCAAAATGAAGCGATATGTTAAAATTAAATTTGAGAGCACTGGAAAAATAGCTTTCTGGTTGCATCCTGGTTGAGGTTGGCTTAAGTGCTTTCATTGTATCTCTTCCCTACTTCCTAAATGTTCTAAATTTATCCTTCAAAATACATATGGAATTAATTCAATATATGCTTACTGCAGATCAACAAGACAAAAGGCAGTGAGAATTGAAATTTACAAACGAGAAAAGGTTTGCCTTAAAGGAATTCTGTAACGGATGTTAAGAAGAGAGCATGCAGACAACAAAAAGCCACCCTGATATCACAGAAAAATGGATGCACGGATATAAACATACTTACACTGAAGCTGTACTTCTGAAAGTGAAAGACAATTTAGAATTGGGACTAAGTTACATTTAACATTGGATTGGAAATTTCATGGAAGTCTCACAACACAATCCAGGAATTCCTTTTCTGTCCAGGGACTTGCTCTGTGAAATGAACTGATCTTAGAATGAGAATTAACTGGATATGGGCCTCCTGGAGCAGGTCGCCTGCCGGAGAGCAGCCAGTGTCATATCAGGTCTGCCCGCCCCACTACAGTCAGCAGTGAGCTTCTTTGACTCCAATGTACCTGAACTTTCCATGACTAAAGATCGGGTGTTGGGAAAGTGCTCTGCTCCCTGGTCAAAACTGACATGCAGTCCTGGTTTGGGAGGGACACTGCTATATCTGAAGCAGAACATGAGAAGAACAACTGAGACAGGGCTGGGGCAAGCCACGTTGTCCTTTCCCTCTAGCCACTGGGTAGACTAGTAAGCAGAAAACTATTATGCTGGACACAAGCCAGTCTTGTCCCCAAAGCAATGGGTTTTACAAGCCAAAAAACAAATAGAAACCAAATCTAGGAATGCTGAATTCACTGAGAAATCCAAAAGAGAAATATCAATTGTCAATTCTTTCCCAAAGGGGTTGGAAAGGGAGGTTGAATAAAGCAATTCTATAAAATGCGATCCAAAAGCCCTCATTGTTTACTGCATGGTAAATCATAATGGCAGGAGTGGTCTTATCCTGTTACACTGGAAAATGAGCTAGAAGAAGATAAAGTCACAGCCACAGCCACTAAATAAAGTAAATAAATACTTTATACATACAGCAGAATGCCAGACAATGCACAGTCTCCCTGTTCTCAGCCACTCCTGCAAAAGCAAATTCTCTTTCAGGTTTTGCTTCAGGCATCACAGTAAAGCATTCTGACAGACAGTCAGAATGTAGGAAGATCCTGAGAACAGTTTGCTCAGAGTCGGCGGATGTTTGAATTATTTTATTTCCTTTTTCTGAATTAAGGAATGGGCCCATCCCTGATGTATGAAGAAAGAATAATGTATCAACAAACAGCAAATGACATATATACTCAACTGTCTTCTACCTATAGAGCAAATGACTGCCATTCTGACTGTTGAATGGGAAGGCTGTTATAGACAGTCCTTGGACCCAGATACTCGAATTTCTATACCTGTCCCCACCCTTCCTCTCTTACTGTAAACATATTCCCACAGTTTCACTTTGGTCAACTCACCAAATAAAAATCTCATGTGCGTCAAGACAAAACAGTTCAATAAGCCTGTTATTCTATTTCTGGGCATACTTTTAGGTTAAAAACTTCCAAGAAACTCGAGTATGCACAAGGAAACAAGCATAAGAATGTTCCATAAAGTGCTATTTATAACAACCACAAAACGTTCATCAATAGGACAAAGGCTAACAAAGTGAGGCTACTGACATAAAGGAAAAGCACACAACAGTTAAAAAGAACATATGACATCACATTATTGGCATGGAAAAAATCTTGAAAATAATACTGAATAAAAAATGTTGTAGAATGACACATTGTGTGATGCATGTATGTAAATTTGGAAAACACACAAAGCAATGTTACTGTTCATAGGTACTCATAGATGACTTAAAAAAGTATATGTAAAAAATTTCACTTCTATTTTTAAAAGTCATTGTGTGGTAAATAAAACTTGCAGACTAAACTTATATAATTACTAAATATCTGTTCTTTTCTCCAGAATTATACAAAGAATTTAGAACATTTAACTGTATTTAGCTTCATCTGCCATAGGATATTATTGTTGATTTTAATTTCATAATTATTTTTGCAACCTCACAGCATGTTTATTTTAATACAATTAATGTACTTACATGCACATATTCAAATATTTTATTTTCATTTTCTTCTTAAATGTCATACCTATGATCTAGGATTATTTCTCTTATTTATAACATCCATTCGACCATTTGTAATTTCCTTTAATCAGGAGTGGCTGACATAAACTTACTCATTTCTTGTTTGCTTGAAAAATCATGTTTTTCAAAACATGGAAGATATCCTACTGTTTTCATTCATTTTCATTATTGTTGATGGAATGATATACAGTCTAAATATTGTTCCCTTCAAATAAAAATAATCCTCAAATATGAAAAAAAAAAATGAACTGGCCAGGCACGGTGATGCACACCTGGCTCAGGAGCAAAAGCAAGATGCTAAGCAACTCAGTGAGACTCTTTCTTAAATAAAATACAAAATAGGGCTGGAGATGTGGCTCTTTTCCTTTTTTTGGTACTAGAGATTGAACTCAGGGGCATTCGACCATTGAGCCACATCCCCAGCCCTATTTTGTATTTTATTTAGAGACAGAGTCTCACTAAGTTACTTAGTGCCTCACTTTTGCTGAGGCTGGCTTTGAACTTGTGATCCTCCTGCCTCAAACCTCCTAAGCTGCTGGGATTACAGGCATGCATCACCACACCTGGCTTCATATGTTTCTTCTTGTTAATCATATATATTTTTAAATTGAGATTAAACAAACAGAAAATGTTAGATTTCAAGTATAAATAGTGGAGTGAGGTATTTGTTATTTTACTTAAATTTCTCAAAAAAAAATAGGTCTCAAAGGGTTCACTCATTAGACCTCATTTATTTTAAGGTTTGAAGAAAAGCATCTAATGTTATAAGGAATTATAAACATAAGTAAAATCTTAGCACTATTTATCTTTCCTGGAAATGCTGGTTAAAGGCAGAACATTCATGGTTATCTGGATATTTGCTCTTTCAGAACTGAGCCAGTCATTCATTAAACTGTTCTAGGAGAGGTCACTGGAGAGAGGAACAGATATCTCAGGCATTAGAAGGGCTAAGTTAAACCCCTTGTTCAGCTACTTAGTGTGACTTTAGCTAAACTGCCTAACTTCCTTGAGCTTCAGTTTCCTCATCTATAAAATGGAAATAATAATTATCTCATAGGGATTTGGAGAATTACCTGAGATAATGCATAAACACATTACTTCGTTTTTGCCTATCACATAGTAAATATTCAAAGAACAGTAAGGGGAAAGTGAAAGGAAGGAAGAAGCAATTAGTAAGAGTTTTAAAACCTGACCTTTAATTTGTTAATTCAACATATGTGAGGACTATGGCACATCATTCCTATCATAATAGTGGGAATGTGTGTGGGGTACACAGGTACAGAATGTGATTTGCTCCAATCCCCCCAACATTCCTTCATCACTGTTTTCGTCTAGCAGAACAGAGGCCAAGGTATTTTAGGCTCAAAGAAACTATAGAGATGTGGCTGGTGTCAAGGCTGAACCACTGTTCCTCCCAGAAGACTAGGTCCCATAAGACTTCCTGTTGGCAGCAGTTAAAACCCCTGGGTGGGCAAAATTCTGGGGCACCAGCAGGTGACGGTGGCAGGTAGAGATGAAGTAGAGTAGTAGTGGCAAGTCATTCTAGACAGCCTGGCAGCAATATGAGTTGTCTAAAGGGACTTCCACTTTGAATCAGAGAGCAGGATCCCAAACAAAGGCTGAGGGGTTGTGTTAAAGCATCTTTCCACTCCAAGTTCCACTTCTCTTTGTCACAGAGATAATGCTACATGTCATCATCTTCCAAATATCAACAAGGGCTCAGAATAAAGGCTAAAAAATGTGAACTCTTCAGAAAGATTAAACCATAGACTCTGAAGAAACCTCTAGTGGTGTCTGTGCATCTCCCCTTCTCCCTGCCCCTCCCTCCTATCCACACTATTCAGAACTCATTATAATACAGTTACACAGCTCAACAGAACTACATTCTGCTAAAAACAGAACAAAACTGATTTTATTAACTGTTTCTCATCAAAATTTTCTGTCAACTACTGAAATTTTATCCCCAAAGTATCAGTAGCAGATATCTATTTCCCCTAGTTATTAATCTTCTACAATGACAATGATCAGAAAATAAATAAGACTGAGTTTTCTTTGTATTCAGCCTCACCAAGATGCTTCCTTTCAAGACAAAAAGGTGGTGGAGAAATTTCTAAGCAAATCTAAATGTTTATTGTTGAAATTTAAACCTCTGGTCTCCTAATCTCATTATATATACAGAAGAGTTGGAAGGAAGAGACCAGAAACTAGAACCCCATTTGTTAGCATCTCAACAAAATTGTTCACGCAATACTCTCTCCGGATTTGCCTCATAGTCCAGAGACAATGCCTATCATTTTAGCAGCTAGGTGCTTTGACATATTTCCTATTATGTTGAAAAAATAAGGGAACAGATGGTGGGAGGGATTAAGTGACATGACTAAGGCCATAAGTAAGGATTTTAAATCTCTTCCCTTTGATTTTTTGGGATTTGTTCTCTCTGTACTGTACTGTACTGGTCTGTATTCTCTCAAAAGTTTAAATTTAAAGTAGGTGGAGTTCACAGTGAACATTTGGACTACCTTGGAGAAGTAAATAAAATCCTGGCTTCCTGAAGATCTTGCCTATCGGGAGTCCATGAGTTGAGTCTGTCGCCTTGTGCAGTATCACCTGAAGACAGAGGAAGGTGTATGGAAGGAGGGAGTGAGAGAAGGAGAGGGATTCAGAGAAGGATTAAAGGAGGAAGGGAGGGAAGGAGGGATGAAAAAATGAAGAGGGAGAGAAGGAGGGAGAGAGAGATAGAGGACAAGTATCCTTTTTTGGGGGAAAAAGAAACTTATATCGGTTCTAATATAATGGAAAGTGGCCCATGAACCTATAGGAAAAAGCTATATATTCACCTTGATAAATACTTGTGGGTTTGCACATATACCACAGAGCATTATAATGTGAGATCAAAACTGCACCTGCAGTTTACAATGAACTATATTTTGCCCTTGTCCACAAAAGCTGCTCTGTAGCAAAGCCAAGTCAAAACAATGCTTAAAAAAAAAAAAAAGAGAGACTGAAAGTTCCTGGCAATTTCTCTTCTATTCCACATGCTGCCAAGGTCACCAGGAGGTGAGGCTGAACTCTCCATTTAGCCTTTTTGCTTTTTCTTCCCCTTTCTCCTCCCTCCACCTACGTACATACTGATATGGTTTTATAGTCCATACCTCAATAGCATTATCACCTGGATTTTTATCTGACCTGTGGTCAGGGGAAGCAGGAAAGGAAACTGGATGTGAGTCTGGGTGTGGCAAGGTCCTTCTGCCTTATCAGGGAGGTAAGATAGTGAATCTACCTGGTGTGCTTCTGGCTGTGAAGTACAGTGAGGTGAGCCAAGGTGCTAGGGGGTCAGTAAGAGTTCACCTTGGATAAGTGCCCAATGTTTGCGGGACTTAGTTCATCGACTTTTCTAATTTGCAAAGATGTATTTCCTCTTGGGTTTCTTCCTCCCTGTCATTTAGGCAAAAGAATCCAGTATGTAGCCTGTTTGGTGTATACAGGAAACATCCCCTTCCTGAATTAAATCCAATTATGGTAATTCATTCAGAAAATCCTCGGGATCACTGGCATAAGGTAAACTGCAGTGGATGGAGGAGCTGGGCATTTAGTAAAGGGGACCATCTGTCAAGGATACCTGGTGCTTTCCTCACCATCGCACTGACCCGCACCTGAACCTCCCCGACATCATCTCACAAACCACTTAACCTTGGTATGCCTTGTTTTCCTGTCCTATAAAATGGCAGTCCATGCTATTTATTTCTAAAATTGCCTCTGTTACCTGCTTAGAGAGCCCCAGAGAGCAGAACAACTAAGTCTTAGTGACAGGAAAAGAAACACAAGGTCAAATTTTAAGAGTTGTGCTTCTGGATTTTGGGACCCAGCTTTGGCTGACAGGGGGAGAATGGACTGGCTTGAATAGGATGCCAGGGACATTGTTCTTTGAGGCTAATTTTTGACAGGCTTGTCCATTTCTTGGGTCCTACTAGAGAATGATCAAAAGTATAAACCAGTTGGAAGTCCTAATTCCCACCTATTAAGGTCTTAGTCAAAAGCACTGCAGAACACTAAGGAAAAGTGTTCATTTTCGGAAACTCAAATTGGATTGAAGAGAAAGTAAAGGATGAAACTGAAGACTCTACTTTCTTAGTTTCAGTCAAACTGCCCTTAGAGCTCTCTGATCTGATTTGAAATCTAGGCAATAATCATTTCCACTCAAACTCCAAGGGTTTCTCAAATCGGGGTTCCCCATGGTCAAGACTCAGTTCAAAGTACTCAGTTCTCTGCTCAAATACCCAGGGTGTGTACCCAGGCCCCTCCACAAGTAGTTCAGAAAGCAGGACACATAGGAACATGAAATTCTTTAATTTCTAAGCATCTCTCTCACAGAAAATCACTTGGCTTTCTTTATATTCCATTAAAAAAATGATGTTTCTTCTTTTGTTTGTTCATTCAATCAGCAGACCTTTATTGAATAGCTGCCGTGTGCCAGGAATGGAGAAGAGGATATGAAAACAGTAAGACAACAGTGTCTATCTTACTTCCCAGCCAAGCAGCAGAGACAGGAAAATGAACACAGTAGAGTATGACATTCTGTGACAGAGCTTTCCATAAGGTGTTAAAGAGGTATAGTGTCCAGTCCCTGCCTGGGAAGGTCAGGGAAAGGTTCCTAGGAAACATCTGATCTAAATTTTAAAAATTGAGTAAATGTTTGCCAGAGGACAAAGGACGTCTCTAAAAGGAAGAAATTTGCTATGTTATGTTCAGGGAAAGGTAACAAATTTGGTGTGGCTACACCTTGTGAATGACAGGAAATGCAGCTGGAAAGACAGGCAGGGCCTGGCCCGAGAAGGTACCTAACAAACAGGTCCTTGTACACAAGTGCTTAGGACCTTCCCTGAAGGTGACAGGAAGACCCTGTCACCTTTGATTTGTTGGGATATGTTCTTTCTATACACTGGTCTTCACTCTCTCAAAAGTTTAAACTAAGTAGGCAAAGATGAGGGTGAGTATTCTGACTACTAGAGTAACAGTTAAAATCGCAGCCTCCTGGATTTCTTGCTTTCGTGGAGTCCTTTGGTGAATCTGCCTACAGCATGTAGTATCTCCTGAGGAGGATACTTGAAGAGTTGGAGTCTGCTTTTCATGTGAGGTGTTACGAGTTGTAAGCAGGAGAATGATCAGATTTTACTTTAGGAAGGTCACTTTGGCAGTGGTGTAGGTAGAGTGTATACTATGAAAAAGCAGTGGGTACATGGAGACAAATATGGAAAACAATGCTGATAAAGCTTCTGATAGGTGCTAATATTAATGTGATAACCTACGTAAGCTCTGTCATATACCTGCCATTGTTACATGTGTTAGAGGATAACATAAGAGTTCAGAGTCTCAGAGGAATGAGACGTTGTGCTCCACTTGTGTACTAAATGCCAAAATGCATTGGACTGTAAAATTAATTAATTAATTAATTTTTTAAAAAAAGAGTTCAGAGTCTGGAATGAAATGAAGCAGGAAGGTTTCATAGACAAGACAGGCAGGAACAGAGAAACAACTGATGTTAGGTTAGGTAGAGTATCTCAGAGTGTAGAGCATCAAATAAAACGTGATGCTTTTAACAGCTGGGCATGTCTGTAAGTGAAGACTATTAGACTGATGAAATAAGAAAGGAAATAGTTACCTGAGGTCCCACACATTTGCACAGGTATTCCAAGTTAACAAGAAATGTAGCATAGAAGTGCACCAAAATTTAAATGGGATCCCAAAGTGGAACTGGACCAGCTTGTTTCTGAGAACACTGATCTGATATGACCAAGCCTGTACATTTACTGATTTGGAGTCTAGTCTGTGTCTAAGTTTGTGCATTTGATTGAGATAAAATAGACTAGGAAAATACAAAGCATTTTTTTTCCCAAAAGAAATAGATTTCTCTGGTCTGTTAGCAATGTCAAAATTTAATCACCAACCAAGTGATATGGCATTGACTTGCTAAGGAGCCTGGGTTATTGGTTTATTCCTTCACAGGATATATGTGAAGGTTCTTCTTCATTTAAGTGTATCTTGAGGGATACAAGAGTATGTTAACAGAGACTGCTGTGCTGCTAAAGGAGGCGATGGGAAGGCAAAGACTTGCTGCATGTGTCCCAACCGAAACCTCTTTTGAAATAGGAAAACCTCGATGTTATTTATACACACAATGCTTAAACTAGGCAGAGATGTGAATAATTAGATCATTCCAATCCTATGAATAGAGTCATTTACTCAGTAATAAAACCCATTTTAGATTATTCTTCTTTGTTTATTAGACCAACAGGAGCATTCACTCTAGCCAGGCTGTCAAAAGCACAAAGTGAAACTAAACAGTTTGTTTAGTCTAACAATAGTTGTTCTCAGCCAAAACAAGGAGGGACCCAAAATTTTTGCTTTTATAAAATATGACTTTACCATGGAATGATATTACATAATTAGAGGAAGAGATGTGATGTTAGAGGCAGCAGAATAATGCAGAGTTCTTTTTTTATTCAGAGTGACAAAACATGAGATAGTTCCCCCCCCCCAGTCTAAATCAGTGACAAGATGTCATAAGTGACTCTGGTAATAAACTGTTTATGGCATTCCCTTAACCTAGTACTCACCTGATAACTACAGCACCATTATTCAACTTAGTTGATTATATAAGGCAGTAAACCGAATGCTTCCTTTAAAATAATATTTTATGGACAAGACAGAGTTAAAGTTTATCTGAAATCCATTCATTCTACACCATAAATGACCTCACCATCACCTCTTGTCTTTAACAATGCTAAGTTAACTGCTGTACAGTTTTACCTGCCTCATTTTGAATGGTTCCATAAAGTTGTTCAACCCAGGTATCAATGGACCACTTAGAGTTAAGCAACATTTCATAGCTCTCAGCTGGTAATTACAATGTTTTCCTAAACATGTAGCTGCTATGTGATTTCCAAACTGCAATAATCTGAGGCCAGTATCAGGCCTGGAAACCTCTCTTCACTTTAGGAATCAGTTCAGGAAGTGGCCAAGTAAAGTCATTTTTCTTGGCAGTTTTAACAAATGTTATGCTTCACAAAGACATGGATGGTCAAAACTCATTTTTTTTTCTGATTAGTGCTGCTCAATTAATCCGAAACTCTCTTGCAATCGGCACTAAAAGAGATATAATCTTCTTTCTAAAAGTACAATTGGCTCCGGACATATCCTGATTTCACCTGTTCAGGTCTCTGGGTATTCAATAAAGCAAGTTCAGCCGCTGTGCCAAGAGGCCACACAGAGTTCAAGGTAACACCTCACAGCCATCAGCAGGTTAATTATAATTTCATTTTCAAACACACCGACTGCATGCTTGTTTCAACTCCAAATGACCTTACCTGCTTAATTTTTTTTGAGGGGGGGTCTACATGGAGTAAATTTCTGTCAGCAAAGCTGAAAGGCCACTCAGAGTTCATGGTAACAATTCATATTTTTAACAGGTTGCCCAGACCTAAATCCTCACCTTCAAACATTCCAGAGAGAGCACTTAGTAGCTATGAGGGAAGTAGGGATGCAGAAGGTAGAGGGTTGGGGGATAAGAGGAGGGTGGAAAAGGGAAGGAGAGATACATACAACTCTTGACTGCTGGAGTGTTGAGGGGTTTAGTGCCAATGACTAGGTTAAAGAGTTGCTTCTGGCTGATGGGGAAGGGCCTGCACTTTGGTGATGGAGTCTTAGAGGAGTTTCTAGATACTTGAGACTATATCACTGCCAGAAACCAAACTGGCTCAAAAGCGGCCTCATATTGCATTTGAAGTGACCCACAATAACAGAGGCTTAATTCTACATGGAAGGCAACTGGGACAAAAGCTGACTTCCTTCTGCTTTCTCAGTGAGTGGGAACAGAACAGGAATTTCTCAGATAGGTGGTTTCTGCAGACAAGGACTCTTTCTTTTATCAATTAGGAAGAAAGAGCCCAGTTAACATCAATGAGAAGAGTCATTTCAGATGTTGATTTTTCTCATCCTCTGCTGCCTATACTGTATCTTGTTAGAGTCTGTAAACAAGTCAGGATGGCGCCTGGCAAATGTTAGAGTCTGTAAACAAGTCTGGATGGCGCCTGGCATTTTGCCAGAGGGAGTGGTTTGTGAAGTAACGCTAGCGAGCCATTAAGTGTGGAGATTCCTTATTGGTTGACTGATGTATTTAGTTTATGCTAATTAAGATAAGCTGTGCAAAATGTATAAATACCTCTGTTGTCCAACAATAAACGGCTCCCACTCCTGCTGTATCAACGTACACAAGTCGTTCATCACCCCCTGGTTATTTTGCTGCAGCCGGACTGCGGCAGTATCTCATGACAGAATGACAAGTTCTGTGGGAATGCTCTCCGGGACCAAAAGACCCTCTTTCCCACTAAAAATCTCAACCCCCCAAACAGGTGGCCCCAAGGCTTTTGCTCAGGAATGATTCCTGCAGAATTCATCACTACTTGTTACAGAAATCTCATTCTCCATCTCACAATGCTTAGCTAATTTTTGTTTTAATTTAATTTTTTTTCCAAATAATGTAAATGACTCAACTGTTTATAGTACTAAATTGTTCATGTTGTAAGTTGACTTGAAGAAAATGAAAATAAATATAGACCCAACTAGTATGTTTCATCCCTGGCCATCAATGCATCTTACAATAGTTATTAGCAGAATGAGACCATGCCTTAAGTTGCTTAGAAGTCTTCCCTGGCCCTTGGAGGACGCCCTGGCAGGGCTGCATCTGCTCTCTCACCATCTGATCTGTCTTGTCAATCCTTTCTGACAAAATGAAAATTTCTACAATGTTCACTCATTCCTTCTTCAGAGGATCCTGTTCTTAGCAAACAAGTGGGTGTGTAACAATCCTTTTCACTCTCAAATCTTAACCACAGATTATCTCAATACTGCTTTTCAAATCAGGGAGATAGTTTCTGGCTGCTACAGATCACAAAGCATCTAGCTGGGTGCCCCACATGTAAAATCTAAATGTTTTGCTATTGTTGTATAATCTGGTGATGTGAATTTTTATAGTTGCAGAGCCTATTTTCTTCCCAAAAATGAATTTTATGAAGAAGCCCAGTATATTAAATACAGAATATCAATGATGTTTAGGCAGATTTTGAATGAACCACCTAGAGATCTATTAGCTCAGCCATTTTACCTGTCCCTGTACCCCCTACTTCTACTACTGCATAGAATTACACCCAAAGGAGTTCAATAGAACCACGAGCTCCCATTCAGCATAGTCTCAAAGGAAGTGAGAACGATATGTTGGTTACTAATCAGACAGAAGGTATTTGTAAGTGGCAAACCAAATTTCTAAACTTCTTTAACTCAGAATAATATGACTAATCATGTCAGGACATTTTTTTTCATTAAATCATCATCTCTTGGGTTTGGGATACAGCTCTGGAAGAGTGTTTGCCCCACTTGTTCAAGATGCTGGGTTGGGTCCCCAGCTGTAAAACAAAAACAAAAGCAAAAGACAAACATGCCTTGAAGGCAGGAGCTTTGGTTTGTTTATATTCTCCCAAGATACCTAGTTCATTCTAAGTGTTCAATAAATGTCTGTTAAACTCAATACACACACTACCTTTTGGTCCCGGAGATTGGGAAAAAAACTTACTTTCGTGCAGAGTTTGTCCTTTTAAGGGAGTAGGAATGAAATCGCCTTCTTGTCTTCACTCCTCATTCACCCAGAAATTCTTAGTCATCACAAGGATCACAGGAGACTGTTCATCAGTCAGACTCCATTCATCACAGGACACTCCACCTGACCTTCAACAAGGTGACAACCTCCAAGCATCTCAACTTTCCTTAATGAGAAATGTAGAATGACAATTGAAAGCTGAGGCCTTCTATAGAGCTTATTTGATCTCAACTTTCCCAACTATAAATGGCAACAATTAAACTAATCATTTTATTTGTGGTGCATTCAAAAGGAGATAGTGAGTGTTAAACTAAGACAAGGAAAGAATTTAGTTTGCCTTTCATTTTAGGTGACTTGCTCCTTCTCAGGCAACAATCAACCAGGTATTTACTTGCATCCTTTGGGGTCCTAAAAAGAGCGCTGAACTTGAAGTCAGATCCTTGAGCCCAAAGTTAGGAATGATGGCTCATATGACATTGCTCAAGAGCACCTCGAGTATCTGTTTGTCATCTGTTAAGTGGAATAATAATTGCTACCCCACAAGATAATTTTTCAAATAAGAGAGGTATGATTTTTGAAAATATCTAGTAGTATTCCCAGGGCACATTTGATTCGGTAACCTGTGGGAAACCACAGGTATATAAATGGCTCAAAGGGCAAATACAAAAGAAATGACTTTGCAAGTCAACTGCCATAATTTAAAAGCCAAGGCAATTTGTGTTTTAATACTCACAAGGCTCATGAGTACAAACTCAGTTCTAGGGAACTAAAGTTGTGGACTGGGTGTGGAAGAAATCCAGGGCTCTGGATGTGTTCTAGAATAAACCTGAGGGTATTTCAAATTATTCAGAACACTAGGAAGATTGAAGGCAAAACCAGAGCCACTTTGGATTTATAGGGCAAGCATACTATGACACATTTTTATGTTTCTTTATCTGTGAACTGTCTAATAATACCCATTGTCTTTAGCCCATGACAACAAAAGGACTTTCATTCTATCATATATCTTTGCCTTCACTATCTCTTCCCTCTCACTCTTTCTCCCACCTCTTCTTCTGTTCTTGAATCAGCTCCGAACTGGAGCTGGAACAGAGAGTGGATATTCTCTGAAGTGAAGTGTCCTATGGACACAGGCTTATTTCCCAGGGCTAAAATCTGTTCTTTTATTACTCTGCCAGGCTTTTTGGAAGCTACAGTTACAAAATCACATTTGAGTTTCCCCTTAGGGATAATCTGTCCTAATCTTTAAACTTAAAATTTGAACAACTAGGGTAAGAGACCAGATCAATTAAAAAATCTGGACCTTGGTCCACACGAAAATTGTGTAAGGGTCCAAATGTTTAAGAACTGCATTTTGTAAGTGATAAAATATGGTTGGGAACTCCTGAGGCTTTGAAGTGTTAAAGGTGGTAATGGCATCATTCAGAATTTCTATTTCAAGTCAAGAAACAGACTTTTGGGTATGATGGAGAAACTTGAAGCAAACCAACACTCTGCCAAGAGCAATTAGAAAAGTCATAAAGGAAAATTTAAAATATAAAAATAAAGCTGTTTGAAAGCATCAGAGAGCTGCTGAGACATCTAGGGCTGGAGGAGACAAAATCTGGAAGAAAAATAAAGCTTATTGAAATAAATTTTAATATCTGCACACCATATATTTTTGGTAGTAGAAAGGAGGCAAAGAAGTTAGAGAAATTTTGGCAAACTCATAGGGTTGGTGAAATAAAAAGTGGAGTTTGATACCAAAGAATTAAGAATTTAAATGATCAAGACTGCAGAAGAGAGGACTAAGAACAGCCTACCGGCATGTACTGTTGCTAAGGTGTAGTGATCAGGGGCAAGAAGCCAAGCAGAATGGCTGAAAAGCACAGAAGAGTTTTCAGCAAATCCTTTGCTAGGGATATAAAAATTAGAGTCCACGACCCACCTACAGAAGGAGCTTTGCTTAAATGCCCTAGGCTCCAGGTGGAACAAACAGAGTGACACCTATAACAAAGGGTATAAAGAAAGTAGCCTGAAACTTATACAGACTACTTTATTACCACAAGACTGTAAAGTTCATGAATGCAACCTGCCAAAAGGCAGGATGAGGGCTGGGGATGTAGCTCAGTGGAAGAGCACTTGCCTAGCATGTGTAAGGCAGTGGATTTAATCCTTAGTACCACATAAAAATAAATAAGTAAAATAAAGGTATTGTGTCCATCTACAACTAAAAAAAATTTTTTTTTAAAGGAAGGATGAGTCTATGTAGAGGTAAATATCATCATCCAGGGCTACAATAATTTTTCATGCATAATGGCTGAAATTCTTTAAAAAATAATCAAATTTCCCAAGAACAGAAATAAGAGAAAACCGACAACAGAGATAGTCCTATTGGTAAACAAAATCAGAAACAGACTTTAAAACAACTGTGACTAATATGTTCAATTAGAGAACAAAAGGCAGAATTTCACATATAACAGAATCTTAAAAAAATAAATTCTAGCCTTGAAAGATATAATAGCTAATACTAAGGACACAGCAGAAGGATTTATGAGCAGAATTGATACAGTTAAAGGGAATATTAGTAAACGGGAATCCTGATAAACAAAAAATATTTTGACTAAAGCCAAGGCCTAGATTGAGGAGAAAAAGGATCAAATATATGGGGCATAGTGTCTATTTGGAGTGCTATGGAGGAGATAGAGAATGGGGAAAAATAAAATTTGAAGTCAGAATATCTTAAGATGTCAGTAAATAGAATAATTACTTTCTCTCTTTAAATATGTTCTTCTTATGGTCCTCTTAGTACAGAGTAAGGAGCAGCAGTCAATGCAATCCAGAGGACTGCTCATGATTCAGTCATTTGGTTGGTATTCCACCCAGGTGGAAAACAGGTGCTCTGGTTTGTCTCTGTGTGTGTGTGTGTGTGTGTGTGTGTATGCGCGTGCAAGCGCGCGTGTGCACTTAATCATTATAAATTTTGTAAATATTTTCACTGTTACTCACTGTGATGGTTAATTTTATATGTCAACTTGATTGTGCCATAGGATGGGTGTGTTGTAAGGGTGTTTCTGGATGAATTTAACATTTTAATCTGTAGATTAGTAAAGTTGACCTGCTTCCCTAATGTGGGTGGGCCTCATCCAATCAGATGAAGGCCTCAATAGGTCAAAATGTATCAGTTTTTATTTACCTGCAGACTCAAATTTGAACTACATCTTTGGCTCTCCTGGGCCTCTAGCTTACCAACCCCATAGCTTGAGACTTGTCAGTCTCTATAATCATGTGACACAATTCCTTATAAATCTGTTTAGGTCTCTCTCTCTCTCTCTCTCTCTCTCTCTCTCTCTCACACACACACACACACACACACACATACACATTGTATAAGTATATACACACAATATAGCTACACACATATGTATGTAAGTATATATATACATATACACACAATATATGTGTGTGTATATATATACACACACACATACACGTATAATCACATATAGCATATTGTCTCTGCTTCTCTGGAGAATCATGAGCAATAATACACTAATATATTGCTAAGTTTTTGCTCACAGACTATTTAATAAAGGCAGAACATAAAAGAATATAAAACCTACAAAAAATCTTAAAAAACAAAATGAAGAGTAATAAAAATTATAATTTTTCTAATAAGTCTGAAAGATGATCTTCAACAAAATTGTAATGACATTCACTGATTGAAATCCTTATACCATACATAAAATTATTCTCAGTCTTAAAAATAGGGAATAGGAAATTTGTTTATATTCAATATGACTTTTTATTCATTAGGATATAACATTACTCATATTGAAGTGTTACTTTTAAAGAAATATTTCCACTTCCGAGCATGAAATTTTTTATGTAGAAACAAAATGTGCAAATTTTAAAAAGTAAATATCTGTCAACATTCATAAATGAAAAATTTAAACAACAAGTTATATAGGTTGATATGGTTCTCTGGATTGGTATTTTAATACACACTGGATCTTCAAATAATTTGATAAGACATAGATGGATTAGTTAATAAGTTTTGCTTTCTTTTATATATAGTTTAAAATTATGTGTACTTTTTATATGGGAAAAGGTGAAGTGTTTTAATTGATATATTGAAAATCAAATCAAAATTAAGTTTATAATCCTTAAAAATTTGCAACATTCAAAATTTTCTTTAATTTGCTTCTTTATCTTATGCTATGAAAAAAATGGCACTACTTTAAAGTTTTGGAGGAGGTAATTATAAGATCATATTCACTATAAATTCCACAACTCACAAGTGTTTGAAAATGCTTAATTAAAGCTATATCCCAGATCTTACAAATAAGGAAACTGAGCCCCAGAGCAGTTGGGCAATTGGACCTATGGCACATTTTGAGTTAGTAGCAGATGGAGGATACACATTCAAGCCTCCTGATTATTGATCCAGTATTCTTTGCACCATGGCACATCTGTCCTTTCTAGCATCATGGGTCATGTTCTTGGCTCCACAACTGATTTTCAATATGGCACAAAAGGAACCCGGTCAACTCCAGCTATTAAAGAATGCCATGTCTGACTGAGAAATTCTCAAATGGAAAGATTCTACATTCTCCTCTATCTTCAATAGATGTGGCTTTCACCAGCTAATGTCTGAAAACATCTTTGGATAATTTTCAGCACAGAAACGATAAATCAGGGATGTCAGTGGCTGAGAGAAGTGAGCTTATCCAATTTTCATAAACAAAAACTTCAATGATAGCCGCTTTCAGGTTTGGATATAATTTTCTAACTGATGTCTTCACTGTGGTGTGCCTTGGCTGTCTTCCACTCACTGGCCAATCTGGTAAAATGTGATTTTTGTTGATACCACATCAGTGTGAAAAACTGATCGAGTAGAGAAGAATTCTGCAGTCTCACTCGGGAGAACTGGAGTCATGTCACCATGCGCAGGCAATCAGGCAAAGACAAGGCCCATCCCTGAGAGTACTGTTGCCCTGCTTCTGGTTTAAATTGGCAACTGATTAGTAGCTCGTGAAACTTCTCACTAAAAGACCTATAAAAACTCAGAAAATAAGAAAAACTCAACAATGATGAAATCTGAAGTGGATGGTTAACTACTGCCAGAATCCAGAAGGATTTTCACACTAACAAGAGTGGAAAAGAATTGAGAATCACAATCAAGAGTTCGTACAGACACAGCCACCAGTTTTCTCCACTCCTATCCCTGCCTGAGAAACCAGGCTCTATAACAGTGTTTCCTGATTGAGGGAAATCTTCTGATAACCCAGATGCCTTGGCTTCATTTTTAGAGACCATGATTCAATACATCTGTGGTGGTGGTGGTGGTGGTGGTAGAATCGAGAAGAATGTGAGCTGGGGGGCGGGGAGATATGTGTGTGTACATGTGTGTATGTATTTATTTCTTCAAGTCAATCTGATCTACCAGGTATGATAATGATGGTCCATACTAATCTGCAAATTTGGATAGTTGTCTATTATGTAGTTGCTGCCTGTTTTAGTGTAATTTTTTATTTTGAAATGAACTCACAAAAAGTTGCAAAAAAAGAGTTGAGTTTCTGTATACCCTTCAACCAGCTTACCCCCAATGATAATAGCTTATACAATTATAGGGTATTATCAAAACTTGTTAGCTAACATTGGTACAGTACGGTGAATTCAGGAACAGATTTTATTTGAATTTTATCAGTTTTTATATGTACTGTGTGTGTATGTGTGTGTGTCCTGATTAGGTTCTATAGAATTTCTTCATTCATGTAGCCATCACCCAGAATACAAAACTACTGAAATCACCTAAAGAAACTTCTTTAACTTCCTAATAGTCACAATTTACTATCCTCTTTCCCCAATCCTAACCTCTGGAGCCACTGATCTGGTCTCTATCATCACCATAGTTTTGTCACTTACAGAACATTATATAAGTGGAACCACATAACATAAAACTCTTTGAGATTGGCCTTTTCCCCATTCACTCAGTATAATTCCTTGAGAGCCATCAAAGCTTTTCTGCATATCAGCACTGTGGTCCTTTTTATTTGCTGCATAGTATTCCATTGTATAGATGGACCACAGTTTGTTTATCTTTTCAAAATCTGGAGTACATTTGGATTATTTCCAATATTTGCCTATTACGTATAAAACTGTAAAGACAATTCATGTATATAGCTTTTTATGTAAATGTAAGTTGTTATTTCTCTAGGACATATGTTGGTTTGTAAGATAAGTATATAATTAATTTTAGAGGAAGCTGACAACCTGTTTCCAGAAGACAGTACCATTTTATATACCCACTAGCATCATACATATAAGAGATCCAGTTGCTCTATATCCCCACCAGCCAGTTAGCTTATCAGTTGCTGTTTTCTGAGGTGCACAAAGCTGAATATCCTTTTTTCTCACCTTCTATTGAGTACTTAAGCTTTTTATAATATGCACAAAGATATGAGGTGATGCAATCCATTTCAATAAGGGTACAGATTAGATGATGCCAGGAAGAGGATATGTTGGGGCAATAGTTTTCTCTATTTATTCTACTGGTGAATAACAGAAAAAGGGACAATGAAGATAGGCTTATGATAAACATAAAACAATAATGTTACATTTCTCATTCAATGAATTATAATAGGTGAGATATCCAGATGGGAATTGTGTTCTAATTGAGTATCTGAAATGGGCTGTCCACACTCAAGAATGGAGTTAACAGGTATATGGTTTTTAAAATTGTAAGTATGACATTGGATCTTTATAAGGAATAAATATATGCTAAGATGTGACATTCAACATTTGTGCTCATTCTCTAGGCTTGTAGAGAATACCATCGTGCTGACTCCTCACTTGGATACAAGAGATAAAAGAGCATGAACATTTTGTGTGTGATATTTCTGGAGACACTATACGGCAAACAAACACAAGTAAACAAGATCTACAGTGAACCACCCATCCTGTCTGTTGCAATACACAATGTATTTGAATATTCATTTCATGATGAGTAATAGGGAGAAAAAAACTGTTATGGAAAAATATTCTAGGTTGAAAGAGACTCTTATCCAAAGTTCCAAAGGAAAACATATTTCTGAAAAAGACTTATATTGAAACCAAAAGGAAATTAAAAAATAAAACTGCTTTGCATTCACAATAGAATGCAAGGAAGCAAAAGTCTATATAATAAATCATGATAAGGAAGATTGTGAAGACAATAAAAAACAAGCAGTAGCAGAATTTCAGAAAACATTAGAGTCAGTAATGATCATGACTTCAGTAACTCAACAGTACAAAGTACAAATCTGAATAACTTTCAAAAAGTTATATGAGATTTAAAAAAAAGATAAGTAGAAAGAAAAGAGTTTGAATCAAGAGACAAGACTCAAGAATTAAATAAACAATTATTTATTGCTTTTCCATCCAAAATTAATACTTATTATAGTTATTCTACGTTTTGTTTCTCAATTTGATTCTTCACAACAAAAGCAGACCTTCTACAATTTGATAGAGCTGCTTAGCTCTAAAATTTTCACCAATGTGACTTTAATTTCAAGGCATTCAGTACCAGAAAGGCACATGTTGAGATCAGGCAACAATCACCTCCACTTGTCTTTCTTTCCTCAGAAACATTAGTATATTCTGTTGCTCTTAACCAAATTTATTTTCTTTTCACATATATAGGGATGAATTCAAAGGCTAAGACAACAACCTCCAGAGGGTATTTATATGTTTTCCATTATGACAAGCTTGAATGATCTTGTTTGATAAAAAATTCAATAATGTAGTTTTCAATAAAGTTAAATGAAGCTGAACTTCAATCTGAACTAAAAATCAATATACTAACTCCTAACGTGCTCACCAATGGCATTGCTATAGACTCTCTTCTCTTTAAATTGCATTAGCTTTAATGGTTTTGTCTTATGTCTTTTAAGGAAGACATAAGAACAACATTTCAGAATTACTTTTTGATATCTAGATTATTTTCTTTCCATATTTTATATAACACTTTTAATAGAAACACTTAATCTATTTACATTTATTAAAATGAATATGTTCGGTCTTGTGTTACCTGTTTATACTTTTGTTTTTCTTTGTTGTTTCCTTAGCTTTTGCTCATTGACTTTCTCTGACATTGTTTTTAGCTAATGATTTAGAAGGTATGCAAATGGTTTCAAATCAATGTCTTTTTCAGTGCTGGGGATCAAACCCAAGGCCTTGCCATCAGCTACCACTGAACTAATGCTCCCAGCCCTCAATTCAATTTTTAATATATGAATGTATACAATTATTAGGGTCAAGAATAAAGAGGATCTATTTAGTCCACACTTCTTCTCATCTCCTGATTGGATTGGTATAATTAGTTCTTAATCTTTAAGAGTTTAAAAAATGTATACGTATAAAGAATCTTAACTTTTTAAATATTAAAAATGTGTCTTACAAAAAAAACTCAGACTTCAACATGCTTTATAAATTTTAATTCTATCAGTTCTTTTACACACTATATTCTTTTATTAAAAGAATATATATATTTATGTGTACATATGTATATATCAATTTGTTTCTATTGCCTAAGAACATGAACAACTTGATTATAGACTTTCTTCTCGTAAAAGTTTATAAATGTTTTAATTTTCTTTCATTTAGCCATAGAGCAAAGAGTGTCAATTTTTTTTTTCTGTAAAGGGCCAGAGAGTTTTAGGCTTTGCAACCTATACATTAATTCTCTATTACAAGGATTCAACTTTGCCATTGTAGAGCAAAGGCTGCTACAGGTTACAAACCAATAAATGGGCACACTGTGTTCTCCTAAAGCTTTATTTATAAAAAGAAGCAGCAGGCCATAGTTTGCTGACCCCTGCAGTAGAGAAAAGGCTGGGGCTTGTCTGATGAGTTAAATCTTTCTCCAATGTTAGATAACACTATATAAAATGAAAGGCACTCTCTACTCTGATATTCCTCTTCTAAGAGAATGGGCTGTACAGCTGATACTAAATCATTACTGATTATGATTAAAATAAGAAAAAGTAAAACTAGCATTTCAAACAATATTGTAAAATCAGAAAGACCTAAATGTTTTCTCACTGAAGAACACTACCTCTTTAATCTCCACTTAATTTCTATTGATACACTTATTCTATCAAGTAGAAAGTTTGGGTTTTCTATAATATAAAAGCAATCCTAAGAGTTTGTCCTCTGTCTCATGGGGCTTTGGTGAATGTAGCAACAATGGGGGCTACTTGCACGTGAATCTCCAAAGTTCTATAATGCTCTGAGTGTGACAAACCCAGACTGGGTCACAGAATGAAGTGTAAGAACTTCACTCTTGTCTGCTTCCTGAACTTGACTAGAGAAGGAAGACAGATCTGAGAGCATCTTACATTGTCATGATATGGACGAAGTCTTCATTGATTCTAATGGGCAGGCTTCTCGTCCACTAAATTGGAATCATAAGAAGTATTAGCAGACGTGCATCTTCCAGGTGGTAGGAGAAGAAAGGGGGAGGAGATAAGATTTGATTATCAGAGAAGTAAATTTAGGGACTCTAATAAATCCAAAGATGTAGCATAATCTAGTAGGAACAGTTTTCATCACAACTACAGGGTACAGCCAGGACAAACCTATGAGTTTAAATTCACCATTTAAAATGGGAACACAGAAACACTCTTGAGTTTCAGAGAGAAATCCCTCGTTTATCTCTTTCTGTATCTCTCCTAAATTGATTCCCAGAATAAATATCCGTGTTAGGCATTAAAAGTTTTTTTTTTCTGTTTTAATTACAGGGACTGAAAAAAAAAGATACCTTCTAGAAAAGGTTAGTTAGGTTTGTTGAGAGAATAAATACTCACAGATGTATCTATCAATATATTTGAGGATGTTTCTAAGATCTATGTCATAAAAATGTAATCCCATAATCCTTAATCTATTTACCAAGAGAAAAAGGAAGGCTAGGTTAAGGAGCTAGATGAAAAGACATGCAAATAAATACCTAAACTCAACTTTTATATGGAATATTTACTAAAATACCTGAAATTAAGACTACCAAAGCATAGAGAGAAAAAAAATTCACCAGAAATTCAAACAATGCCTTAAGCCACAAGGTTTAAGAGATGGTACACAGTTCTAATGAGGCTAATGAAAGCTGAGATATTTGAACCTTGAGAAGGAAAGGCTGAGAAGAAAATTTTCTTAGTACGTGCCCTCATTTCTGTATATATGGTGGTATGAGTGTCCATTTCCAATCATGACTTAAAAAAGTATAATGCAATAATGGTTTTAAATGGTTTGTTGGTTCAACCAAGGTCAGTATAATGAGAATGAGACTTCCACTGAAGGCTTGATAACACTGGAATGAAACTACTAGAAGACTGCAGAATCTCCTTCCTCAAATACAGTGAAGACCATTTTTTCTTCTCTAACAGAGTGCCAACCTAATACAGGTGAGCTTTAGTAGGACCTGGAGAAAAAGAATGCCTTTGCTTTGTCACTTCTGCAAGTCCACGTAACCAAAACACAGTCTGATTTACTGACTTGTTTCATATAAACATCTAATGGTAATAGTATTCCAATGATGACTGCCTGGTTGATCACTATAGGTGATAACTTCTGCAGGAGGGAAATAAGCCCAGCTTTAAACATATATTGGCATAGTTTGCATTGAAGATATCCTCTCATTTATATACGCTACAACTGCTCAGTAGGCATGCTTCAAATTTCCTTTTATTCCAGTCTTTGAAGCATGTAGAGAAGAGGAAGAACTAGGGATATTTGATTTCAAGAATTTGTTAGGTGACTTGCTGAATCAATCTGTAACTTTGAATGTTTGTGCTAGATATGAATTCAGATAACTACAGATTGTTGTAGACATTTTAAATATCTAAAATGCTATGTTTTGATGAAATTTTTTATTTTGGTAAGAAACAACTGGATATTTATACTGTCATATGCCCAAATACGTGTGTAGATATGGCATTGGAATTTTCTAAAACCCAGACTAGAAAGAAAGAATGGAATATTGCAAAAATGATGGCAGGTCACTAATTGGGTTCCATGTCACTGATTGCTCTGAGGAAGCAAGCTGCCATGTTGTGAGATGGTCTATAGAGAGTCCCATTTAGGAAGAAACTGAGTGTGTGACCCACAGCTCTTGAGAAACAGGTTTCAGTCCAACAAGTAAATATTTCAGAACCATGCAAGTGAGCTAGGAAGCAGATCTTTCCCAGTAGAGCAGCCCTGTAGGAGCTCTGAGGCAGAGAATCCAGCCAACCCACACATATTCTTGAACATTGAAACTGAAGGTTAATAAATACATATTATTTAGTGCTACCAAGTTTGGAGTAATTTGTTATGTGGCACAAAAATGATAAATGGGTAAGTTGACATTGCCCCTTACGTCTATGTAATGTTCACATAGTAGGAATGAAAATGTTCTCTGTGGTTAAGAAGCATCATGGTGAGTGTTCACAGAAACAGTAAGAACTGGATGAAGGCTTAAAGAACTACATCTTGAATATCAGGGACCTCATGTCAAAGATTGGAGAAGGAAATCTGAAGTTTACATCTTCCTAGGTTTGCAAGTAGAGAAAAGATGACTCTGTCCTGAGTTCCTAAAGCATCTGTCTGCCTATACCTTCTCATGTATTTGTTTTATAAAAGATTAGATGATTCACATAAAATAAAGAACAGAAAAGCAGATTCAGAATGTGTATGTTTTTCAGGATTGTACAAAAGAGGAAGTAGAAGTTAAATATTTACAAGGAACCTTTCCAATAAGAATCATGTCTTATAATTTCTCTGTAAAATAAATACAAAGAAATCCCTTAAAAATGAAGAACTTAAGAATTAGAGTGGTTATTGGTTTGTTCCCAGGTATATAATAAAGTTGTAACCGTATCCTGAATAGGTATTTCTCAATTTTAAGAGACATTAAATAATAATACATCAAAATAGATTTGCTTCTGAATAAATTAGTATGTGTGTTAGTCAGCTTTCCATCACTATGACACAATACCTGCAAAAAACAATTTAAGGGAGGTTTCAGTCCATAGTCACTTGGTCCCATCACTGTGGGCTTGTGATAAAGCAGAACATCACGGTAAGGCATGAATGGTAAAGTAAAACTGGTCATCACATGGCAGCCAGGAAGAAGACAGAGCAGAGGAAGGGGCTGGGAACAAATTATAACCTTCCAAGACATGTCTCCATTGACCTATTTTCTCCAGTTAGACCCCATCTCTAAGTTTCCACCACTTCTCAATTGTACCACTAGCTGGGGACCAAGCCTTCAACATGTGAGCCTTTGGGGGACGTTTCAGATCTAAACTATAATTGTGTGTAATGCTGAATATAAGATTATATGTCTTAATTCTGGCAGTTTAGTAGGTCTCTAGGTTTTTTTAATAGTCTATTCAGGCTAAACTTGCTGAAGGAAGGAAGATAAGAAATGAACAAAATTATCTAGAAGGAATTTTCTAAATTTATGTTCAATCATTTGCTATCTTTTAAAAAACTAAGCAAGTAATATGTGAATGCATTCTTAAAAGTTAAAATAATGCAATCATGTAAAAGTTGATATGCCCCCTTTCCTTCCTCCTGAAACTCATTTCTTCTTCACTATGAAATGATAATTGAGCTGTTAACATATGCAGATATGCTTAATATAGATTCTTATGTATAGATAGGATTTCACATTGTCCTGGAAGTATTTTCATGTCAGTTCATATGACTACCTTACCTTTGAATGTTTAACCTTTCTACCTTTTAATTTTCCATAATAGTATTGGTCATAACTCAGTCCTTCTTCTACTAATGGCTATTTAGATCTGACCTCATTCTTATACATAAAAGTACAATGAACATTTTATACTTATATTTTTGTACACATAGTGTGACACTTTAGATCTTCAGTGTCCTCCAAAGGCCCATGCATTGAAGGCTTGGTCCCCAGCCTGTGGTGCTAGTGGGAGGTGATGGAACCATTAGGAAATGGGGCCTTGTGGAGGAAGGAAGATAAGTTATTGAGGAGCATGAAAGGATATGGAACTCTGGCCTCCTCCTCTCTCTACTCCTTGTTTTCTGGTAGCCGTGAGGTAAACAGACCTCATCTACCATGTGCTCCCACAAAGAAGTATCTGCCATCACAGGCCCAAAGCAACTGGGTCAAGCAACCATGGACCAAAAACATGAGTCAAAATAAATCTTTCTTCCTTTAAGTTTATTTTCTCAGGTATTTTGTCACACTGATAGAAAACTGATTTAACACACATGTAAAAAAATTTTAAGTTAAGAGAAAAGGAGAGGGGAAGGGAGATTACTAGAGGTCAAATGGGAGGTATAATTTAAAATATTCATAGTTATTGCTCCAACTGTTCGTAAACATGCAGTAACAATATATAGCTTCAAATAGTATTAGTTTTTCCCACTCCTTTCTCTAATACTAGATACTATAAGTTTAATTTTTTTTTACTAATGATAGTTAAAATGATACCTCATTATTATTTTAATTTCTATTATTACTCAAGGTAAGTATATTTTCATTTGGGGGATACTTTTAGATATTATCTTATGAACTTTCTGTTCCTTTTGATCACTTTCGTACTGGGTCGTTGTTAGCCTTTTATTCCTATTGAGTCTTAGGGAATTTTTTTCTTATATATTATGGGTATTAATCATTGTCCCATTATAGATATTACCATTATTCACTCAGAATGTGATTTAACTTTGTTTACGCTGTGCTTTGTCATACTCAAGTCAACTTTTGTCAATCTTCTATTTTATGGTTCTAGATTTTTTTCCCTGAGAATACAAAAAATGTTTTCCTTTTATTATTCTTATGTTTTTGGCCTTTAATACATTTGGAAATTATGTGCCGGTATAGAATGAGGAAGGGATCTACTTTTATGCTTTCTCCAAAGAAGTAGTGAATTGTTCTAAAATAATTTACTAAAGTTTTTCTTTTTTTTTTTTTTTAATTTTTTATTGTTGGTTGTTCAAAACATTACATAGTTCTTGATATATCATATTTCAAACTTTGATTCAAGTGGGTTATGAGCTCCCATTTTTACCCCATATACAGATTGCAGAATCACATCAGTTACACATCCATTGATTTACATATTGCCATACTAGTGTCTGTTGTGTTCTGCTGCCTTTCCTATCCTCTACTATCCCCCCTCCCCTCCCCTACTAAAGTTTTTCTGACTGAATTGAAATTGTTCCTTTATCATGGGTAAACTAAGTTCCATCAAATCCCCTATTTTTTCTATTGTGCTACTTGCACCAAAATCATAAATTTTAATATAAAGTTTTACATAATGTTTTGATATCAAGTATTGACAATAATCCCTCAGGTAGCAGTGTAGACGTTAAGAACAGTGGCTCCGGAATGAGAATGTGCCATGACAAACTTCTTTGCACATAACCTTTTGTGCAGTTGTGTGATTTCCTTAGTCTAAATGAAATGGTTCCCTTTTTAACAGGTTGGGATTAATAAGGATAGCAGGAGTAGAGATACGAAGTCAGTTAGATAGAAGGTGTTCCGGGGAAGCCACAAACAGAAGGAACAGTCAATAAGCGTTTGCTTATTTACCAGATGCTAACCTAGAAGCTTTGACATATACTGACTCATTCAATCTTCATAAGAATTATCTGAGGTAAGGTATGATAAATGGCCTTTACACAAATGAGGACACTGAAACACAAGGAAGTTAAGTCACTTGAAAAGGTCACTAGCCAGTAAATAATTGAGGGTCTGCAATTATTAGCTAAATTATATTAAACAAGATGCCTAATCTACTTGGCCTTTTAGTCCAATTGCAAAATAGGAATCAAAATGTCAACCTCAATGAGATGCAAAATAAAGGAATATATGTAAATTATAACCTAAATAATAGGAATAATTTAACATTTTTGGTGATTTTTAAAAGGACTGAGACCAATCTTTCTAATAAAGTTATCATCCTAGACTAAAACATTTATAGCTAAACACTTTGCAATATCTATAACTTTACTAATCTTCATGTGATTCCAATTAGGGAAAAATATGTAAACTGAATTACATATAACAAAAAGACCACTGAATCATAATGTGTGTGTGTGGGTGGAAGGAAGCCTTGAAGATCATTCATGCAATCTTCCGTTCAGTGAGGAATTTTTCATATAGCATAAGATGACCATATGGTTCCTGCATTTTTTTGTTGTGAGGACCTCTCAGCTTTTGATGGGAACATTAACAATGCCTGATTTGTCATTCCCCCGCTTTCCATTAAAATTCTCAGAAAAACACAGTAAGTAATGACAAGTTTCAATCTTATTGGCAACTAAAGAACTTGTTAGAATTCAGAAAGAATTCACAGTTTCAAAGCATGGCGACAGATATTTTAGGACTATGATTCACAGTAAGAGCATTTAGGATTTACCAACCCTAAATATGCCACTTTGGTATAAGGATCATGTTGATCTGAAAGCAAATGAGAAACAATAGATGCAAGAAGAGTTCTGTTCCTGCCTAGAGTCAGGGCATAAATTCCCTTGGCAAAGATGTCATAGATTTCCACTTAAAAGGTGTTCCTGTCTCCAATGATAGGAAGATCTTTAATGGTACTCAGATAAGTCTACACAAGAAACTTTACTGAACAACTCTGTGTACCACACATTTGCTAGTCAACTGCCACAGTTTACCACCCCTGGGAACCTAACCCCCCTTTTCCTATGTTTAGCCACTTCTCCACAATGTACTGCCCTTTGTTAAAATGGTGGAAAAGCTCTGGGTCGGACCTTTGCTTTGGGTTTTCACTTCTTTTCTATGAAATCCCAATACACATAAAAGTATTAAAGTTGTATAACTTTTCTCCTACTGACCTGTCTTTTGTTGACACAATTTACTGGCACTAGTCATTGAACACAAGAGGAAAGAAGAAAAAATTTCCTCCTTTATATCAGGAATACAGTGTGCCTTAAAATAGCTAAGGGGGTGCCAAGGTGTGGTGGCACACGCCTGTAATTCCAGTGACTCAGGAGCCTGAGGTAGGAGGAGCACGAATTTAAAGCCAGCCTCAGCAATTTAGGGAAGCTCTAAGCAATTTAATAAGACCCTGTTACAAAATAAAACAAAAAGGGTTGGGGATGTGGCTAGTAGTTAAGGGCCCCTGGCTTCAATCCCTGGTACAAAGCAACAAACAAATAAATAACCTTCCCCCTCCGGCTGCCCGCCCCCCCAGCTTCAATCCCTGGTACAAAGAAAAAAGAAATATCCAAGGGATGAGAATTTTCCCCTCAGGGTGTGAAACTTCAATGTAAAGGAGACAAGGTTAGAAAAAAGGGAAGAGAGTAGTAACTTTTGATCCCCCACCCCACATCCTTCCCATTTTTATGGCAAAAGAAGAAAAGAAAATTGCTTCTTTAAATTGAAGGAGATAAGCAAGCAGCTAATCAAATGGGTCTAGTATGTGCTTCCTCAGAAAATAAGACTAAATATCCCAAACTGGGGATCACATTCATCAATCATCCCTAAAACATAGGAAACCATAATGAATATTCTAATTGCATTAACATAGATTAGTGCTTTTTAAGCTTTAAGGTCTATGGCAATCACCTTTGTGTCTTATTAAAATGCAGATCCTGATTCAGCAAGGCCAGGGTGGGGCCTGAGATTTTTCATTTCTAACAAGTTCCTGGATGATACAGATGCTGTTACTGTGCAGACCATACTTTAAATGGTAATGATGTGACCATCTAGTACAGGCAAATAATAGCTTTGTATAGAACTTTCTTTTCAGATTTAAGTAGATAGTTTTTCTTATAATTTTTAATTTTAAAATTTGTTTTAATTAGTCATACATGACAGTATAATGCATTATTTACACTTTGATATATCATACATAGATGGGATAGCATTCCTCATTTTTATGAGTATACATGTTGTAGAATCACGTTGGTCATGCACTTACATAAATACATAAAGTAATAATGTTTTTTTCATTCTACTATCCTTTCTATCCCCATATTCCCCTCTCTTTACTTCCCTCTACCTCATCTAAGATAACTCTATTTTTCTCTAATGCCTCCCCCATCCCATTGTGAATTAGCATTCACATATTAGAGAAAATATTCCACCTTTGGTTTTCTGGGATTGGCTTATTTCACTAAGCATGATATTCTCCAACTCTATCCATTTACTGGCAAATGTCATAACTTCATTCTTATTTAAAGCTGAATAATCGTCCATTGAATATATATACCACATTTTCTTTATCCATTCATCTATTGAAGGATGTCTAGGTTGGTTCCATAGTTTAGCTAGTGTGAATTGTGCTGCTATAAACAATGACATGGCTGCATTACTGTAGAATGTTGACTTTAAGTCCTTTGTGTATAAACTGCGAAGTAGGATAGTTGGGTCAAATGGTGGTTCCATTCCAAGATTTCTGAGGAATCTCCATTCTGCAATGTATGAGTGTATTTTTTCCCTACATCCTCATCAACATTTATTGTTGCTTGTATTCTTGATAATTGCCATTCTACCAGGAGTAAAATGAAATCTTAGTGTAGTTTTGATATGCATTTCCCTAATTGCTAGAGATGTTGAACACTTTTTCATATATTTGTTGATTGATTGTATTTCTTCTTCTGTGGAGTGTCTTTTCAGTTTCTTAGCCCATTTATTGATTGGGTTATTTGGTTTTTTGGTGTTACATTTTTTCAGTTCTTTATATATCCTAGAGATTAATGCTTTATTGGAGGTGCATGTGGTAAAGATTTCTCCTAATCTGTAGGCTCTCTCCTCATATTATTGTTTCCTTTGCTCAGAGGCAGCTTTTTTTATTTGAATCCATCCCATTTATTTATTCTTGATTTTACTTCTTGCACTGAAGGAGTCTTGTTAAGGAAGTCAGATCCTAGGCCGACATGGTGAAGATTTGGGCCTAATTTTTCTTCTATTAGGCACAGGATCTCTGTTCTTGTGCCTAAGTCTTTGATCCACTTTGAATTGATTTTTGTTCAGGGTGAGAGATAGAGGTTTAATATCATTTTACTACAGATGGATTTCCAGTTTTTCGAGCACCTTTTATTGAATAGGCTATCTTTTTTCCAGTGAATGTTTTTGTCACTCTTGTCTAGTTTGAAATAACTGTATTTATGTGGGTTTCTTTCTATGCCCTCTATCCTCTATTCTTTACCATTGGTCTACAAGTTTATTTGGGGGGCCAGTACCATGTTGGTTTTGTTACTATAGCTCTGTAGTATAGTTTAAGGTCTGGTATTATGATGTCTCTTGCTTCACTTTTCTTGTTAAGGAAAGTAGACAGTTTTAAAGAAAATAAACACATAAGACTTGAAAAATTTTGTAAGTTGAAGGCATATAAAGCTTGTAAATTTCAAGAAAAGAGTAAATGGTAGAAAAAATTCTAAATAAAATGAGATTTTAATGTTTCAATAGAATTCAAGGGATGATAGTTTCTTTGGGGGAAAAATGGAAAATAAAAAGGTTTTCTTGGTTGCATAGTATTCAAAAAAATTTTTTAGTTAGACATGATATCTTTATTTTGTTTATTTATTTTTTTATGTGGTGCTGAGGACTGAACCCAGTGCCTCACATGTGTGAGGCAAGCACTTTGCCACTGAGCTACAACCCCAGCCATGGTAGCATAGAATTTTTAAATGAGGCAGATAATACACGAGATGGTAAAGATGAGATGGTAAAGAAGTAAAAATTCAAAACTAAAACTATAATCAGTCTTATACAGTGAAGTATAGAATCAATATTGAAAATTTGAACAAAAAATCCAGATGGTTTAGTCATTTGGTTTGAGATGCTTCCTCCACAAAGCAGAAGAAAGAACAGAAAGAAGATGACAGTGAATATAAAGTTATTAAGACACAGGGATTATTGGAATCCATGAAGAAGAAAATAGCATAGAGAAGAACTAAAATAGTAAAAAGTTTTTGAGCAGTTTAAAGAAGTAAGTACACAGATTGGAAAGATCCATAATAAGCAAATTTAATAAAAAGAGACCAATACTAAAATATATGAACTAGATAATTTGTTGAACTTTAATGATAAAGAAATAAGTCTACAAATGCCAAATAAAAGGCAGCAAAAAAGGTAAATTACCAAGAAACATAAATCAGGCTGGCCATAGAACAATGTCTAGGGGGGGAGGAGGAAGTATTTCAACAATTTTATACTTTTCAGGTTGTCATTTCCATGATACTAAAAAACATTCCAGGGCATAAAAAGACTTACAAAGTTTACTTCAAATTACTATTGAAAAAAATTACTCAAAGATATTGGCAGCCCATCAAGAACTCGTGAATGGAAGAATCATGTTGTTGAAGACTGGTGATGAACACAGAGATCAGCCAAGTAAGCTAAACCCAAAATTGTGGTAAATGTGGTTACAAAAAAGAACACAATTGCCCAAACTACTTCCTGAATGGACTTCCACCCTCAATTCAGTTAAGCAGTGTCTTGTGTGCCCTATAAATTCCTTTTCTAGCAGTGACCATACTGTAGTAGCACTGGCTACTTAATATTCAAATTCCTCCACTAAACCATAGTTGCCAACGACCTCCTTCTCTTCTTCTCTAAGTTTCTAACACACACACACACACACACACACACACACGCTACACTTGTATGTATACACAAGTATCAATAGCAACTAAAATAAAGCCATGGTTGGGAAAAATTAAAATTTCAGTATAATGTAATTTAAACTCTAGCAGCAATAAAAATACATCATGCATCTTGGGTTTACTAAAGAAAATCTAAGAACAAAAGAAACATAACAGGCCAAATAGCAGGAGAGAGAAAACCAGCAAAATAGCAAAAAAATTTAAAATAATAATATCAAAAGACAATTCTTATCCAGAGTTAGAATATTTTGTTGGCTGATTATTGCTTAATAATTATTTTTAATTTATATTTTTGTGTATATGTAAGGTAAACAAGATGGTGTTTTGATATGCATATACAAAGTGAAAACTGAATGGATGGATGAGGAGATACATGGGGAAGGTATGGGGGGAGGAGCCTCCAAATCCAGGAATCTCTACATGATCAATCCTAAAGCTGTGCTTAATGATTCTTTCTTATTTTATTTTTAAAATTTATTTTATTTTTAATTTTAATTTTTTAGTTGTAGATGGATACAATACCTTTATTTTATTTATTTATTTTTATGTGGTGCTGAGGATCAAACCCAGTGCCTCACACATGCTAGGCTCTGCCACTGAGCCACAACCCCAGCACTTAATGGATTCTTAAAGGGAATTAGAACTGTTTTTCTTGAAACCCAGACTTTAAAGATAGTTTATATTTGCTATTCAGAATCCTCTCCTATAAATAATCCCTTGTGATCAATATAATCTCTATGTTGGTGGGCTTTAGTCTTTTTAGTTATTTTTCTGATTATAAAACATTACATGCCAAACATAAAATATGTAAAATACCAAAAAACGGGAAGTTGATAATTCTGTATGTAGACAATTTGTTTCTAACAATTGGTCAAAGATACAAAGAAGTATGTATGTAGGATGAACAAGTCCAGATATCTAATATACAATATAAGAATTGTAATTAATTGTACTATATTATGTATTTCTATCAAATGCATAAGTTTTACCCATTCTTTTCAAACATACAAAAAAATTTACTATGCAACAGAATACATATGTAATTTGCTTCACTATATAACCATTTCACTATCTGTATGAATCATATTACATTCTATTGTAAACCCAAATTATATATATTAAAATTTATTTTAAATAAACATGTTTATTTCCATTTAAAATAATAAAAGACAATTCTTTGTGTACTTCCCTTCCATTGGGGGAGGAAAATAAAGATACAGTCCTAACTGGTAAGGAAGTTTGCTCTGTGTTATAGGTCTGTAATTCAATATTAGGCAAGGGTGGTGAGATTTCATAGTGATATCTTGGGGAAAATGTTTATGATAAAATGTGTAGTGGAAATACATACTTCCACAACCAAGAAATTGATCCTTTATCTCAAAACTATAAATACTTTGATTAAATTGAAATATGAAAACAAAATATCTACTGTATATTTTGGGATAGTTTTGTCTCTTTCTTCATGGGGACAGTATATCTTATTCCCTAACCTAGTTTAGCACTAGTTGAGTTCTAGACTGCTGCTTCTTAGAGATATAGGAAAGATATAGTCAGTTTTTCTAGACAGGAACAAGCTAAGTAATTTCCCATTTTCTACACAGGCCAAAACAAACAAAAAACCATTTAGTGTCCATTGATGATTTGTCTGTTCCCTACTGCCCATCTCTTCCTGGCCTTTCAGTAAAGCAGGGCTCTTGAAAGTCATTCTAAACTACACAGCCTTTGGAGTAGTTATAGCAAACTTTATAGAGCAGAAAGTCAAATCAAAGACCAACCCCTAATACAAAATACTGTGTGCTGTGAAAAGACCAGTCAACTCTGCATTCAGTGGAGCCTCCTCTTTGGTTCAAACCAGTTCTATTATTTTAATCTCATCTACCAAAAATGGGAAAATGCTGTTTGGAAACTTGCTAGCCTGGAAGTTGCAAGGACCCTAGAGAATATGGGGTAAATTCAATAAGATCAGGACTAGGTTATTTGGACAGTATCAGGCCAGTTTGAGATTAAAACAATGTTTCTTGAGAAACATGGGAGTCCAGAAGCTCCTATTTCTGGGGTTGCGAGCAGATATAGTACACACACACACATACACACACACATTTTGTTCATTACATGGAAAGTGAATATGTACCTAAAGGATGAAGGAGTTCCTGAGAGGTACACTAAATCACAAGGGCTACAAATCACAAACATTTATTGAATATTTACCACAAGACATGTAGTATGCTAAGCACTTTGCATTGGTTAGCTTATTTATCATGACAATAAATGTATGAGGTTGCTTCTGTTATTCATATTTTCTGAGCGAAGCAACTGAGGTACAGAAAGTTTATGAACTTGTCCAGGTCATGAGGTACAAGTTTGTATAGGGGAATGCCAGGTTAGCCTAAGTTCTGAGACTAGTGGGGAAAGTATTTGATAAAATGCTTAGCTGATTAAGTTAAAAATATATATTGGGGGTCTGGGGAGTGGCTCAAGCAGTAGCGCGCTCGCCTGGCAAGCACGGGGCGCTGGGTTTGATCCTCAGCACCACATAAAAATAAAATAAAGATGTTGTGTCCACCGAAAACTAAAAAATAAATATTCAAAAATTCTCTCTCTCTTAAAAAAAAATATATATATATATATTTGAACCCTGCGAAGGAGGATTAGGGGTACTCTCCCCACACAAAAGTAACTGGTACATGTGATTACTAAAATTATGTAATCAAGTTATCCAACTCACACTGCACAGTAGATTAAAATTATAAAATATACACTGTTTTCTACATAAAGGATCTATAAGACATATCTGCAAATACTTACTCTAGTGCAACTCCCCAAATCCTTTGTCTATTTTAAAGTGTAGAAAGGTTCAGAACATTATTGTAACCCAAATTTTAGAAAATTAATCTCTACTGATTCCTCAGATTACTTTTATGTTTGTTAAAACTGTGATCAATATATAGTTAGTGTTAGGGCTTAGATGTGAGGTGTTCCCCCCCAAAGCTTATGTATAATGCAAGAAGGTTTAGAGATGAAATGATTGGCTTATGAGAGCCTGTTAGGGATTAACTGAGTGGTAACTGCAGGCAGGTATGGTGTGGCTGGATGAGAAGGGTCACTGGGGGCCTGCCTCTGGGTTATATATTTTATCCTTGTTGAGAAGAGCTCTCTCTCTGCTTCATGGGTGCCATGTTCTCAGCTGCTTTCCTCAGCCACACATGTCTACCATGATGTTCTGCCTCACCTCTGGCCCCAAGAAATGGAGCCAGCCATCTGTGAACTGAGACCTCTGAAAGTGTGAGCCCCCAAATAAACTTTTCCTCTTCTAAATTTATTCTTGACGGGGGTCTTTTGATCACAGTAGTAAAAAAATACTGATTAAAACAATTAGATTCTTGGTTATTCTAAGAACCCAGTGAAATAAAAGGTTTATAATTTCAGGGCTCAGAAGTTTTGTTCCTGTTTGTAATGGAACTTGACTAGGGCCTCCTGTCTTGTTCTTCAATTCCAAAAGGGGGAGCAAGCAGCATGGTTGGAGTCTGAACACATTTTCCCTGTTGGAGACAGCAGGCCTAGTTACGGGATAGAAAGGATGCTTCCTCTCTGCAGAGTTGAATCCCATTAAAGCTTCCCCCCAAGATATAGTCATAATATTGCCCATTAAAACAATATTTATAAAAATTGGGTTAAATAATTCATAGACCAGAATTTAAAGCAAAAATGCATATTTTTATAATACAGACTCACTTTGTAGTGGATAAAACTGAGTCAACAAAGGTGACATCACCTTAAATAATTCCTCAAACTCTACAGTGTTTTCTATCTTCAATATGAAAAATTATATTTTTATATAATTATATTATTATGGATACACTAGTTGCTGAAAAATTTTAAACATTACTGTGTTGTATATTTTATATGTACTGTATGCCTTACATGTAATAAGCTCTCCCACAAATTTGTCATTTTAATAGCAAGACTTAATCATAATATGTAATAGTTTTAACTCTTGTAAACTATTAGATATATGTACTGTTTCTCATATATTTCTTTATTAAAATAGTAAAGCAGCATCACTTGAAGCAGAAAATATGTTGTACTTCTCTTTTTCTCTCTTTGGGTAATTTTATAAAGATAAATTAGGTAAAAAATAGTAGTCATTTTTATGACCCTCATTTTATACAGCTAAACTATTCTCCAAAAAGACTGGCAATTTACTCAATTATGTCTAAGTCTACATTGCCAAAAATCTTTGTCTTTTATAATTGATGGTAGGTTTCCATATGTTCTCAATTTCCAAAGTGCTAGAAAAATGTGATACTAGTTTCTCCATACTAGTAATAAATTCCTAGGTAATTATAAGTGAGATTACTCTCCTGTTGCTTTTTTAGATGCTCACTTTAGTGTACATTTTAGTATCAAGATCAGATTTAATTTACCTCCTATAAGAAACTAAGGAATCTCCAAGCTTGTCCTTCCAAGTTTGTGAAAGCCCTCCTCCGTGTCTCTTCCATATTACTCTCAGAATAACCTTTTAAAAACCCAGGTCTCATCACATCCCATTCTTAATTTGTAATGACTTCTCATTGCTTTTATGACATAGTCCAAAACCCAACATCTTGTTTTATATGGTTCTGGATCAGCTATCCCATGCTCCTCTTGTTTTGATATCTTCAGATATACTTAGTACTTCCAGTCTCTCTCAGATAAATTTTACTGAGCTATTCTTAAGTCACTACATCTGTCACTAGGTTAAAGTTCTCTCACTGTCCAGCTTTCTTTATTCAATGTCTACCCTCTCTGATAAATTGTAGTAAACTACAATGACTCTTTCTTACAGACTATAGGTATGGAGGCATTCTTTGCCTCAGGAGTTTAAGAAATTACTACTTATACTCATCTTCCCATTAGACTATAAACCAAGGTAAAGGACCAGTTCTTTTTTTGGTACTAGGGAGTGAACTCAGGGGCACTCGACCACTGAGCCACATCCCCCGCCCTATTTTTTATTTTATTTAGAGACAGGGTTTCACTGAGTTGCTTAGTGCCTCACCGTTCCTGAGGCTGGCTTTGAACTTGTGATCCTCCTGTCTCAACCTCCTGAGTCGTTGGGATTATAGGCATTCGACACTGCGCCTGGCCACAACCATTTCTTATACAACCATTCACTCTAAGTTTAGTACTGTGCTTTGGACTCCATAAATGCTCAATGAATTTATAGTAGCATGCACTCTAGAGGAGTAATGAAAAGGTAAACTTAATAAACTCTGTATCTGGCAAATTCTCTTTAACATTTATAATATAAAATAGGAGAGACTATCATCCATCACAAACATAGCCATACTGACTTCCACAGGCCACTGTGGAAAATTCATCAGAAATGAATGGCCACCTAATGATCTTTATAGGAGGAATGAGAGAGAATGAGGAAGCAGGTATAGAAGAAATGCATTAAGGAAGAAGAATTATTTGGCTACTATAGGGGATCCATTTGACTCTCATCATGTGGTACTGAATTAACCAAAGATCTATTTGAAGGCAAAGCTTCAGAAGAAGTTAGAATGTGAAATTACTGAAAATCAGGCTGAAGATATACCCTTCAATCTTTGGTCCCTGCCTCTTTTACTTCCTAATTTTACTTCCTTTAAATAAAAACATCAGGACACTATATTATGATAGTATTTAAGTCCTAAGCCTATGTTATTTCCCTACATGCTAAGAAGCTATTATTTCAATCTCTTTAGCAATCTCACCTATTCTAATCTAACACTTGGAAAATTCTTCCATTCACTGATCCTTTTTTGAACATGCATATGAATGTACACACACCCCTCCACACGTGTACTGACTACTCTTTAACATTTGATTATCAAAAGTAAAATTTAATTGACCATTTAAAGTATTTTGAAGTGTATAGTTCAATGGCATGAGATAAACTCACAATGTTGTACAACCATGAGTTCCATCTAGTTCCAGAACATTTCAATCACCCCAAAAGGAAACCCCATATCCTCTAAGCAGTCAATCTCATTCTCCTGTCCCTGACAACAACTAATCTACTTTCTGACTCTATGAATTTGCTTATTACATATATTTCATATAAATGGAGTCATACAGTATTTGCCTTTCTATGTCTGACTTCTTTGTCTTAATGTTTTAAAGGTTCATTCATGATGTACCATGTATCAGTACTCCATTTATTTTTATGGCTGAATGATATTCAATTGTAAGAATATACCACATTTTGTTTATCCATTCACCAACCAGCGTACATTTGGGTTGTTTCTACCTTCAGACTATGGCCCATAGTGTTGCTATAAATATTCACATATAAGTTTTTGTTTAAATACATATTTTCAATTATTTTGGGTATATGCCCAGGAATAGAATGACTAGGTAATAAGGTAGTTCTATTTAATTTTTTGAGGAACTGCCAAATTGTTGTCCACAGTGGCAGCACCATTTTTTATTCCTACCAGTAACAGAGAGTTTCAATTTCACTATATCCTTGCCAACACTTATTTTCCTTTTTATTGATTATAACCATCCTAGTATTTCATTGTGGTTTCAATTTGTATTTCCCTAATAACTAGTGATCTTAAGCTTTTCATGTGCTTATTGGCTATGTGAAAACCTTCTTTCAAGAAACATCTAGTCAAACCCTTCAACCATTTTTAAATGGGATTACTTGTCATTTTATTGTTGAGTTGTAAGAATTCTTTATGTATTTTTAATAATCATCCTTTATAAATTATGCAATTTGCAAATATTATCTCCTGTTATATATATTGTCCTTTGTTTTCTTGATTGCATCTTTTGATATAAAAATTTTTTTAATTTTTATGAAGTCCAATTTATTTACTTGTTCTTTTGTTATTGTTTTTCTGATGCCATATTTAAGCATGATGCTTTCTTTGATAATGTGACAAAATACCTGAGAAAATAAATTTAAAAGAGGAAATATTTCTTTTGGCTCATGGCATCCAAAAAGAAGAGAGGAAGGATAGCAATAGGCAGGAAGGGAGGAAGGAAGAGAGGAAGGGAGGGAAGAAAGAGCTAGGGACAAGATATACCCCCAAGGGCACACCCCTAAGGACCAACTCCTTCAACTAGGTTCTACCTCTTATAATTTCCAATACCTACCAGTAGTCCATTCAGCTATGTATCCCTCAATAGATTTATCTATTAGTGAGGATAGAGCCCTCATGATCTAATCACTTTCAAAGTCCCACCCTTGAACATTGCTGCACTTGGGGCCAAGCCTTCAAACATAAGCCTCTGGGGTATACTCTGGATTCTAACAAAAATAGACACTTAAAATATATCAATGTTGACTTTAATTTTTATTCATCAGTACGATTTATTGAAATATGCCAAGCATTTTCATGTATTATTTAATTTAGTAAACACACAAACACACACACACAGAGTTCATTGTCTTGAGAAAGAGAAAACAAGTTCAAAAGGGTTATTTTCTCAAAGTCTTTCAGCAAGGATTCAATAGAAATAACACTCAAACCCAGCTCTAATAGCATGGACCACACTCTTTTCTTTCGATTGCTGTATTTTATTTGGAATACTATAACACAGTGTTTTTGACATTAATGAGAAAAAAGTGAATCAATATTGTATTAACTTTCATTTGCTTCCATAACAAGTTACCACAAATTTAGTGGCTTCAGCTACACAAATTTATGCCTGTGTAGTTCTATAGGTCAGAATTCCAATATGGAAGTCACTGGGCTAAAATCAAGGTACTGCCAGGGTTGCATTCCTTTCTGGAGGCTCCAGGGAAATATCTGTTTCCCTGCTCATTTGGGTTGTTGGCAGAATTCAGCTCTTTGTAGCTCTATGACTAGGATCCCCATTTTGCCCATTTCCTTCAGGCTGTCAGTTGAGGGCCATTCCCAGCCTCTAGAGAAACTACCTAATTCAGGTTTGTGGCTTCCGTCCTCCTCTTCAAAACCAGCAGTGGTAGGAGGAGTTCCTCTCACACTTCAAATCTCTCCTTTCTGACCCACTTTTTTGCCTCTTTCTTTTGCTTTAAAGACTCACAGGATTTGGCTCCCCTAGGTAACCCAGGAAAATCTTCCCAGCTCAAGATCAGTAAGGTCATACCTACAAAGTCTCTTTTATTCTATAAAGTAACAGAGTTATAAATTCTAGGAATTAAGACGTGGACATATTTGGGAAGGGGTGGCAGGACATTATTTGGAGATATATATATATATATATATATATATATATATATCTGTGTGTGTATATATAAATATTATATCTATCTATCTATATATAAATATTAATTTAAATGAAATAGTTGCATGAATCCTGGGTTATAAACTGAGAATCAGTAATAGGAAAGATAAAAAGTCTTCTACTAAAAAATGTCATGTTCTAAACCATAAATAGAGGATTCTCAGCAAGCACAGATTATATATATATAAATATATATATATACTCGCATGTACATACACACGCACACATGTATTTTCAGGCTGGTAAGTAAAGAACAGAGGACTGAAGATAGAACTCTGAAAAAGATTACAAGGAGCTGAAATGTGGGGGTGAGAGGGAATCGTCCCATCTACAAGAATGAAAAGGAACATTATAAGATGTAAATTGGGGCTAGATTTAAAGGTATACTAATTTTGAATATTCTTGTGTCTTACCTACTCAGGACTTTATTTCCTCTTTTCTTAGAAGTAGCTTTCTAAAAGTTCCTTTGTCCAGGTTTCTTTCTTTTTCTTTTCTTTTTTTTTTTTAACCTCTTGGTCTAGTTATCTTTAATGGTGCTGATTTTGGGGCAGTGACCACACAAATTTCAGTTTTGTACATAATATCCTGAAATATCTCAGAACACTCAGCCAATGAATTTTAAATTGGCTGAACATTCCAAGACCTCATTTCCAGGAACATCTTGCTCCAGGCAATAGAATAAGAGATTATTACAGAACTCCCTAAAACCAGAAAGCTGGGGAAAACCTGTGACACCTAAATGGCAGGTTCCACAGCTGGCAAACAGCATGCTTACCCTAGGATTTCAAAAGGAGACACCCAGCAGGCCATCAGTTGTCAATACCCTAAGGTCTTGCTTAGCATCTGGATGGCCATCTGAAGTGAGAGCCACCATGTTAAGGAAAAAGTTTTGCTTTCTGGCCAAGGGCATTTCTGAGAAAGGCTCACCACTCCCTCATAACAACCCAACCCTTAACCACTGCATTAGGACCCACCTGGCTCTGATTCCTGAGCCTCCCCCATAGAAGTCCCAGAAATCAAGCCTGTTTTGCCTCTCTCTCCTATAGAGAGATGGCCTTTGACAAATAAAATCTTGTGTGTATCTCTGCCTGGTCTCTGTCTTTCATTTCTAGCTTACCCGTCTCTCCTTCCTTGCTTTCCCTTCAAATACTCTTAAAAAAAACTAAATTAAATAAGTTCTATGAGGTATAGACATGCGAATGGAAAAAATATTAATTTAAATAAAATAGTTGCATGAATCCTGGGTTATTAACTGAGAATCAGTAATAGAAAGATAAAAGTCTTCTACTAAAAAAATGTCATGTTCTAAATCATAAATAGAGGATTCTCAGCAAGCACAGATAAAAAGTTAAGGAGAAACCATCTTTAAAGAGGGCAAGTCTAAAGCTAGTAAAAGTCATGGAACTTGAGATCAAAAGGGTATATAACATGAAGGCTATCTAATTCTTTCATTTTTACACTGCGGAAATAAAAATGCAAGTAAGATGCAACCAGGAAATATCTACTGCTCACAACATCATGAGCATCCTGGTTTCCTCTTCAATGTCCCACATCAGGATCCATAGAGGTAGGTCTCTAATATTGCTAAATGAGTTTTAACTGCTCTGCCATTTTTATTCTGGAGCCTCAGTGAGGGGAACGAAAATCTGGTGAAACTGTGCCAGTCATTACCACTGCAATCAATTTTAGCCTCACCTCTGCTAGAAAGTCAGCAAAGAACATCTTTTCAAAAATAATAGGAGATGACTTGTAAAAAGCAATGAGCTCTGATTTTTTTCCTCCCACTCAGGGGCCAGTGTGTCTCGAAGACCATAGACAGTACACAACTCAAGGCTTGCTAACTCTGCGTAAGAGATTTTAGAGAGTGTGTGTGTGTGTGTGTGTGTGTGTGTGTGAGTGAGTGAAGTTACCACTGAATTCTGAGGAAAGAAAAATAGGAAACAGAAAGTATTAGGTTAATGATTTCATTCCTGCCATATCAGACTTTTTGCCAAGACTTTTTAAACCCTATTACCTCATAAAAAACAGGAGCCAAAATAAAGAAATCTCTGAAACCTATGCTTCCCAGCACATTATGGGACACAACTAACATAAAACCACAGCTATTTTATTTTGTTCCAGACTGAAATTTTTAAAAAGTCAATATTTCAAGGAATCAGCTGGCCTATCTGGGCTACCCAAACCTATCATCTATGCAATTAGCCAATCATAGATTTAGCAATTAAATTCTATGATCCCTGTCCAGGCAATTTGCTACTTGAGAATACTGAGCTGCTGCCAGCTGCCCTCTACAAAAGCAGTGGAGGATTTCAGCAGGCTAAACCCTCCACAGATCATTCTCTCTTCTCTGGGTTTCTATAGACCTAAAGCCCTCCTGGAGAGTGCCAACCATATTCAGAAAGGGAATGAAGAAAAGGATAGGAGAAAAGAAACAGAAGGTGATTAACTAGCATTGAACAGATTGTATTCAGTTTCTCTTCCACTTTTCAGGATGGGTTACTGAATTTGTAGACTTAAGGTTTTGCACTTTAAACATCATCATCATCATCATCATCATCATCATCACCATTATCACCATCATCATCATCACCCCAAATACTGTATTTACACTATCACAATTGTAGGGAGGAATTCTATAGCTATCTTCTTCGTACAATGATAGTCATTACCACAGGATGTCATAATTACCTGGTATCTTTTTATTTCCCAAACTCCATGTTTTTACATATTTTATTATAATATGCTGGAAAAGGGGCTTCCTTGTCCCTATACAATATTAAAATTTACGACACACTTTTCCAAGCAAGAGTCAATTTTCCATTTACCAAAACACAGCTTTCAAAGATGTTCTGTCAAGTTACTTCAAATATTTGCAAATGACTTCTGCATTTCTTTGTAAGCTGGGTTTCCTTAAGTCTCACTACCAACTTGTGACAAGAGACTTTTTTTGCTCACACTTTTTTTTGCTTTATTTCAAATGTCATCATTGTTATTGTCGTTACCACCACCATCATCATCATCATTGTTGTCGTCTTCCTGGGTAACATGTTATTAGGAAAGGGTATTTATTAGCAGGTATGTATCAATTTATATTGTGAAGCAAAGATATCTACAACCAAAAACAATTTTAGGAAATATGTTTTATTCAATTGACTGAAAGGTATATAGTTTATACTCAATATGTACAATATACTTTTAAATCACTGATAAAAAGTTCTTTCCAAAATTCCTAATTTTAATGGCACATCAGTGTTTTAGTCACGTTTTTTGCTGATGTGACTTAAAGACCCAACAAGAACAATTTTAAAGAGGAACAGTTGATTTGGGGCCCACAGTTTCAGAGGTCTCAGTCAATAGATGACTAGCTCCATTCCTTGGGGTCCAAGGTGAGGCAGAACATCATGGTGGAAGAGTGTGGTAGAGAGAAGTAGCTCACATGATGATCAGAAAGCAGCAAGAGCTCCACTCATCAGTTACAAAATATATACCCCAAAGGCCGCCCCTGATGCCCATCTCCTCCATCTACATATTGCCTACCTTCAGTTACCACTCAGTTAGTCCCCACTAGGGGATTAATTTATGGATTGGGCTAAGGCTATCATAACCCAATCATTTCATTTCTAAACTTTCTTGCATTTTCTCACACATGAGTTCTTGGGAGATACCTAATATCTAAACCATAACAAACAATCTGCTTTCTCCAAAGAAAAATTCTTGTCAATAAAGTTACTAAGGCAAATATGTAGAAACTGTACTCTGTTCCTTTCAACAAATACTGACTAAAGGCCTACCACATGCTAAGAATTGTTTTATGCACTAAGAATCATTTTGTTTGTTCACAAAATGTACAAAACCTTACCCCAATGAGAATAATTTTTTCATAATTAGAATAATTACTTAAGATTTGTGAGTGGTATAATATAGTAGAAGATGACAAATTCTTCAGAGAAGAATGAAGCAGCAAAGAAAACAGAGGGTTTGGCTTTGATTTTGGTTTGGCGATGATTTTGATTTGATTTTGGCTTGGTAAAGGCAGTAGAAGAGGGAAGTTGCAATCTTAAGAGGAAAAGCCTCACTGAAGTGAACTTTAAGTGATTTGAATAAAGACCTGATAGGGATGAGGAACAAGCAATATGGTTATCAGGAAAAGAGTCATCAAGGAAGAATAACTCTATCAAGTGCAAGGAGATAGGAGTATACGCTGAGATGGGAGTGTCCCTAGCATGTCTCAGAAACAATAGGAAGGCTATCAGAAGAGTGACAGAGTGACTGAGGAGAAAAGCAGCAGGAGCTGAGGGTTGAAGGGTGTGTGTGTGTGTGTGTGTGTGTGTGTGTGTGTGTGTGTAGACTCTATAGGATCACGTGGACCATTAAAAGGACTTTGGCTTTTACTTAGAATAAAACAGGAAGTCCCTGTGAGATTTCTGGCAGAGGAATGACAAGATCTGACTGTTATTTTAACTTTTTCTTGCTTTTTGCTCTACTGAGATTGGCCTGTAGAAGGGCAAAGGCAGAATCATAGAGACCAGTTAAAAAAACTATTGCAAGGGCTGGAGTTGTGGCTCAGTGGTTGAGTGCTTGCCTAGCACATGTAAGGCAATGGGTTTGATCCTCAGCACCACATAAAAATAAATAAATAAAAGTATTGTGTCCATTTACCACTTAAAAAAAGAAAAGAGTAAAAATGCCTCATTGTTGTTTTTTTTTGCCTCATTGTTTTTTAAAAAAAGACTATTGCCAGATACAAAAAGAAATGATTACTTAAATCAGGAGAAGAAAGATGATAGTTCTCAGTGATTGGTTTCTGAAAACATTTTGAAGGGAGAGAAAACACAGTTTTCCAACAGAGATAACAGAAGTCAAGGATGACTCTAAGGTTTCTATTCCTAGTAGAAAAGAATTGCTATTAATTGAGATGAGGAGAACTGCAAAAGGAACAAGCTTTTATGGGGGAAATCAGGAACTTATTTTCAGAATATTTTAGGCTAGAATATAACACCCTTCAAGTATTAATATTATTATCATACCTGACAATGATTAGTATACTTGTGGCACAGAGAAAAAGGTTATATTACATTTTCAACACATTAATCACTCAAAACTCTTCATTGCTTCAGCAGGAATTATTTGTAAACTACTTTAAAAGACATTTCCAGGAAGATTTAAACTTCTCAAATCGGTTACAGAGTTTGGGCTGACATTCTGACCTAATATTGGAGCTTAGTTAAGTGGCTACTTCACTCAGAGAGATATAACAAGGATGAAATGCTGCATGAACTCCAAGGGTATATTTGGACTGAGAAAAATGTTCTCCTTTGAAGAAAAGGAATAAGAAGACAGTATCTGACACTTGAACCTCTATGAGGTTGGAAAAATAGGCTCAAGTGTTTCAAATGAAAGATGCCTCCTGTGGAAGCAGTAGTGATCTACCAGGGGAGACTCTCTCTGCCTAGAAGACATGAGTCGTCTACCTACCTGCATGGCGCTCTTCAGTAGCCCTCCCTCATGGCTCTCACTAGAGAAATTCCTCTTGAGTTCCCTTTCCCCATATTTGGCCCTGCCTTCTCATATCTGTGGCCTCTGCCTTCATTTAACCTGATAAAAGTAAAGTGAGAATTAAGAGCATGGAATGAGGGGAAAATGATGAATCTATTTTTTCCTACATTTTGAATCTATTTATGAGCAATTAAGTACAAATATTATTCAGAAATTTCATTTAGTTCCTTTACTTCTGAAATGTCACCAAACAATATTAAGCCAATGTGTTCTAACAAGCAATTATGAAAGAATAACATGTAATAGAAATAAAGTTACCCACTGAAGGAGTGGAAATTTGAGGATAAACGAAACAGGGTTCCTGCCCTTGGTGAACTCAGAAGCTCATGGTGAGGGCAGATGATTAAACAGATAATTATAAAAGCATTTATAATGAAGGGACATACACAAAATGTCAGGTACCCAAAGGGGGAACAATTAAATCTGCTTGAGGAAGTCGAGAATGATTTATAAAGGAGGTAACATTTGAGCCAAGCCCTGAAGAAGGAAAGGGGTTTGTCACAAGACTAAGACCTATATCACTCTGTGTCAGGCAGAGGGAAAATAAAACTTACCAGTTTGGGGATTCCAGAGGTGTTAGGAGTAATATGGGCAGAGTTAAATGGGGAAGGATAATAAGAAGGAGAGCAGAAAGATAAGCTAGGGTCAGCTCCCTAGCAAACAGAGAGTGCTCAGGCTAAAGTTTTGAGAAGGCAAATGACATGATCATAATAGTGTATTTGAAAAATAGTAAATGGCAGGGCTGGGGTTGTGGCTCAGTGGTAGAGTGCTTGCCTAGCACATGCGGGGCTCTGGGTTTGATCCTCAGCACCACATAAAAAATAAATAGAATAAAGATATTGTGTCCAACCACAACTAAAAAAAATTTTTTTAAAAATAGTAGGTGGCAGAATGGAAGAAAAGAAATAAAAGATTTTCAGTGGTAGTAGCATAAAACAGATTAGGAGGATAAGTAAAAAGAAAATGGAGTTTCATATTTCACAGAAAGAACCATGACCGTATCTACTTCCATGTCCCTTTCTCATCCGTACTACCTATTGTTACTTCCCATCAGTTAAATTATCTGTCTTCTTTAACTACATTTCACCCAGGCAGGCAGTAAAGAAGAGGTGCCCCTATTGAAGGCAGATGGAAGAAGCTGGTATCTCCGAGATACACATGGAAAAAATCTAAAAGATTACAAGGGAAGGAAAAATTAAAGAGCATCAAAAGGAACTCTAACTGTACCTGAATTTAGAACACAGGGAAGCATGTGCATACACACACACACACACACACATGCATGCTCACACACCCCTTTAACTGACAAATGAGAAGCACAAAAAAAAAACATTCAAAAGTATGAGTACATCTATTTTATTTCGTTAGTCAAGTTTGTGTCACTATAACTAATACTTGAGATAATCAACTTACACTACCTCATAAAACATATCCACTCAATCATATTTTTAATTTACTATTGTTGGAGGTAGTTCTTTTTGATACAACCTTGTGTACTAGTAACCTCTAAAAACCACCTCCTTTTCTCTTGTGATAGCAAGACACTAAATAGTATAGACTGTATGATGTAGCTTCTGCAGTTATACAGTATAAATGTAGATATTGGGCTTTCATGCACATGTCAATCTTTAAATTAAGTCTCTAGAGCATACTGCTTTTTTTTTAACCCAGTGCAGAAAATAGAGAGGGCTACCTTAACTTTGCTTGCCAATATTTTGCTCTTTTCTGTAGTAACACTAGAGCCAGGTAGTGGTTTGAACACTTTTTCTTATCAACATGGAATTAAATTTCCTAGCTAACCACTTTTCAAAGTCACTATGAATACTGATTTTCAAACATTTTGGTCATAGAATATTTTTATAAAAACTAAACAATAAAGATAAAACTAAGAAACAAAGCTAGCTCCAATGACCCATGGGTGAAAAGGCAAGAATCATCATTCCTAATGGCACAGCAATTTCTCCCTCCTCCAAATACATACAATATTTGCTGCTTATTTCTCACATAATCATATTACCTTTTACCAGTAGTTAACTTTTTAGAAGTGTTAATTTTGTATTTATTATATAATTATAATAACTTAAGGTTAAATTAGAAATACATCAAATCAGATTGCAAAACATCATCCATCACAGGACAGGGCATTAAGAACTGAAAATATGGACATTGGCAAATTTATAATGGTCATGGTCCACTGAATATTTTTCTTTCTACATATGGCAAACAAACAAACAAAACAACAACAACAACAACAACAACAACAACAACAAAACTCTGGGACAAAAAATAAGGGTATCTGCTTATACTTTCCAAATCAATGTAAAAACTTAATAGCATAGGCCCTGTGCTGGTGGGGCTGATTTAAAACTTGTACAATTCTAGAAATATTTTAAGTTGGTATAGCCCCTTTTAAGGAACTAACAATACATTTAAAAGCCATAAACATGTTTATAATTCTCTCATAAGAATTTGCATTAAGGAAACAAATGACCCAATTAATAATGGGCAAATGAATTAAACAGACACTTATTAAAACAAGAAATACAAATGGCTAACAAATATATGAAAAAAATGTTCAACATCATTAGTAATTAGGGAAATGCAAATGAAAACTATCCTGAGATTTCATTTTACACCAAAGTAGCAGTTACCAAGAATACAAACAACAAATGTTGGAGAGGATGTGGAGAAAAAGATACACTTTTACATTATTGATGGAATTGTAAAATAGTATAAACACTATGGAAATCAATATGGAGGGTCCTCAAAAGAGTAGGCATGGAACCACATTTGACCCAGCTATCCCACTCCTTGGTATTTATCCTAAAGAATTAAAATCATTGTAAGTCATAATACATGCATACCGATGTTTATAGCAGCACAATTCAAAATAGCCTAACTATGAAACCAGTCTAGAAGTCCATCAACAGACGAATGGATGTAGAAAATGTGGTATAGATACATAATAGAATTTTAGTCAGCCATAAAGAAAAATGAAATTATGTCATTTTCAGGAAAATGGATGGAATTCAAGAAATAAGTCAAAGTCAGAAAGTCAAGAGTCATATGTTTTCTCTCATATGTGGACACTAGAGAGGAAAACCGAAAAGAAAGGTGGGGGAATCTCATGAAAGTCCAAGGGTAATTAGTAGAGTAGAGGAAGGGGACCAGGGCGAAGAGGAGGGGAGGAGAGCAAGAGGAAATACTGGGAAATTATATTGACCAAATTATATTACTATGTTGTGTGCATGTATGAATATGCAACAACAAACACTCCATTATGTACAACTACTATGGACTGATAAAAAATGTGGGAATAAAGGAATTTACATTAGGGAGGAGTTCAGATAACAAAATTTTGGGTATAAATACATATATTATATCTCTAAGCAATTAAGAATTAAAAGAAACTACTTTAACTAACAAAGGGTATAAAAACTTACAGCTATCATCAGATTTAATGGTGAAAGACTGAATACCTTCCAAGATCTGAAATGAGGCAAGAATATTTTCTCTTGACACATCTATTTAACATTGTACTGTAGGTTCTAGTGAAATAAGGCCAGGAAAACAAAAAGGCATATAGTTGGAAAGGAAGAAGTAAAACTACTCACAGATGCCATAATCATCCACTGAGAAAATCCTTAAGAATGTACAAAAATATTACTAGATCTAATAAGCAAATTTCAGATTCATGATCAATATGGAAAATCCAATTATATTTTTATATACTAGCAATGAACAATTAAATATTGATATTAAAATAACAATATAATTTCAATGAACATAGGACACTCAGGAATAAATTAACAAAGTATGTATAAGATCTGCTGAAAGCTACAAAACCCTGCTGAAAGAACCCAAAGACATAAGTGAATGGGGGAAAGGAAGATTGTGTTTAGGAATTAGAATATCAAATATTATCAGGATGCCAATTTTCCCCATATTTACCTATAAATTCAACACAATCCTAATCACAATTCCAGAAACCTTTTCTTGTCCAAACTGACAAGCTGATTATCCAAGAAATATAGGAAAGATGTAGAATATACAAAACAAGTTGAAGAGAAGAAAAAGTTAAAGAAGCCACAATACCTGATTTCAAATATTAAGAGAGAAAGGATAAATGTGAAAGTCAATTGAACAGAATATACAGAATCCAAAAATTCACCATAACATATAATGTTTAATTGATTTTTGATAAAAGTGTCAAGGCACATCAATGAAGAAAGCATTAGTCATTTTAACAAATTGTTCTAGAACAATTTTACACTCCACATAAAAATATGAGCCTTGGGCTGGGGTTGTGGCTCAGAGGTAGAGTGCTCGCCTAGCACGTGCAAGGCCCTGGGTTCGATCCTCAGCACCACATAAAAATAAATAAAATAAAGGTATTGTGTCCAACTACAACAAAAAAATAGATAAATATTTTTTTTTAAATATGAGCCTTGGCCAAACCTCACATCATATTGAAAAATTAACTTGAGATGTACCATCATAGACCTAAATGTAAAACTTCACTCTATAAAACTCCTAGAAGTTTTACAGAATGTTTATTTTTAAACACAGAAAATAATCTTGTTACCTTGGGTTAGGTAAAGATTTCTTTAGATAGGACACAAAGCATGAACCATGAAAGAATAAATTGATTTCATTATAAACTTGATGTCATTAAAATTAAAAAGCAAGCTTTTTGAAATACACTGTTTAGAAACTGAAAAGCCCAGAATGGGAAAAATTGCCAAACACATATCCAATAATGGAGTGTTAACTAGAATATATAAAGTACTTTCACAACTCAAAAATAAGAATTAAATATATTTGACAGGAATGCCAAATTAACACACAAAAGATGCTCAACATCAGTATCATTAGGGGAATGTAAATTCAAACTTCCACAAGATACTACTACATATATATTAAAATGACACACATTTTAAAAATACAACATCAAACACTTAAAAGGGGTACAAAGCAACTATGACTCTCATGTAATGCTGGTAGGAATGCAAAATAGCAAAATACCTTTGGAAGTCAGTTTGACATTTCTTATATAGTAAATGTATTTTAACTTTCTTATAAGGTAAAAACATGTTTACAGTTAAATGTATTTTCACTTTATAAGACAGTTAAAACAACTATACACTCCACGTAAAAATATGAGCCTTGGCCAATATTGTATTATAAAGTGAAAATACATTTACTGTATGACTCAATAATTCCACTCCTAAGTATTTTTTCCAGAGAAATGAAAACACATGTTCACCTAAAAACCTGTACATAAATGTTTATTGTGGATTTATTCATAATATTTACAAACTAGAAACAAACCAAATACATCGACTGGTCAATGAGTAGACAATTTATACTATGAGATACTAGTTGGTACTAAAAATAAATGAGTACTAACAACATGGATAAAGCTCAAAAGCACTATGCTAAGTGAGAGAAGGCAAAATTAAAAGTATGATTCCACTTATATGTATGATTCCGTTTATAGGGCATCGTAGAACAGACAAAACTATGGTGTCAGGGATCACAGCAGGGGCTGGGAGTGAGGGAGTGAAGACTCACTGCAAAAAAGTTTCAAGGAACTTTTTGAGCAATAGATATCTCCTGTACCTTGAGTTTAGTGGTGGTTACACAGCTGTGTAAGTCTGTAAAAATGTAGAGTGATATATATTTATAAGGATGAATTTTACCAAGCATAATTTGTGCTTTCATAAACCAACCAACAAACAAAATACTGTTAACACAAACAGTTAAAGAGGATGTAGAACAACTTATACTCTTATCCACTGCTGGTGGGAATGGAAAATAGTACAAATAGTTTTGAAAACAGTTTGACGTTTTAAAAAATGAAGTTAAAACATACTCTTACTGTAGACCCAACAATTGCACTCCTAGTATTACCCAATAAAATATTCATAAATATAAACAGGTGAATGGATAAATAATGATGCATTCATATAAAAAAACCAGAATTAATCAATTTAAAAGAAATGAACTATTGATACATTAAGCACTAGATAAATAACAAAATATTATGCTGAATAAAAAAAGACTGATACAAGGGTAGGGTACACAAAAGAATATCAACTGAAGACTTCACCTAAAATTCTAGAATGTTCAAACTAATCTGGAATGGTGAAAAGTGGATCAGTGGTTGCTTGGGTGCAAGGGAATGAGACTGACTTCCAAGAAGCATGAGGGAGCTTCTCGGCAATAGGGAAATGTTCTTAGTGGTGGTGATTACATATGTGTATTTACTTAACAAAACTTAATGAACTGTACACTTAAAATACATATATTTCATTGTACATAAATTATACATAATAAAACTGATTTTTAAAAACAGCCTAAAAATATTTAAGATATGTTAAATTTAAAGGTTGAATGTAAAATAATATAGGTACAAATAAGCATTTAAAAAGGACCAAAAAGAGGCCACAAAAGTACAGCTACTGTGTCAAGACAATGTATTTACTATAGTGGCTTTATTTTCCATCTTTAAAAATTATTTTTCATATATATAGTAATATTTCCCTAAAGAAATACTTTTTACTGGAAAAAAAAAACTTCTAATTTGGTTAGACATGAAAAGTTAACTTAAGGTTTATTTTCTTTTCAATCATGCTCAGAAGCTCAGAACTTTTAATAGTTATCACTCTGTATTTCTTACTCCCGGGGAAAGAGCAGGAACCTCATCATGAGTTAGCAGCCAAAGGCCCAAGTACCATAAGTCATGTAATGAATCAGCAAGAGTTGGGAGACTACTCTGGGTCTCCAGAGTTGGATACTATCCCCAGGCATCCTCCACCCTACACAATGCTTTCTGCTAACCTACAGGGTATGAATCCCACAGTTGAAAAGCAGCAATAGTTGAAGCACTTACTAATAATAGGCACTATCATTGATTATATACTTACCAAGTACAAGGCAATGTAATTATGCTATTTTACTTACAGCATACACCCAAATTATTAGCCTTTTAAGTTATTGAAAATCTTCATTTTATATCATAGGAAACTACATCTGAGATCAAATATTTGCCGAATGTCACAGCAAATAAACTAAGTCTGCACAAGTTCAAACTTCTTCACCACTATGCTGCCCTGCCAAACAGAATGGGGTCCTGGAATTTGTAGCTACAGGAACTCCATTTTGCTCATGCATGCAAAGTTAAGGAAAAGCGATACTAAAAGTTTAGCAGGCCAATCAACAGTTTCCTTCCTCTGTATCTAAGGGGTCTGGAAAAGTGCTGTCAGCATTTAGAAGAGTCCCTACACAATGCTTTCTGCTAACCTACAGGATATGAATCCCAAGTCTCTAGATTGGTTGAGATCTTGCCCATATAATCAGTCACCAGAGCCAGCTTCTATCTTCTACTGGATAGTCTTTGCAAGTATTACAGTTTAAAATACAAAAAGGGAACATCAGAAGCTATTCAAGGAAAATGAGCTGTCCTTTCACACAAATGTTCTCCAGAAGGGCTTCATGTCACAAGTTCAATTTCATTTCATGAATAAGAACTCCTTAATCACATCTTAGAATGTCATATCATCTCTTTCTCTCTCTCTCTCTCTACATCCTCAAGGGGCGATTTTACCCTTAAAGTCAATAGACCAAGAAAAAAGTGATCTCAGCTAAGGGAAGGAAAGACTCTGTGAGCTGGGGATCCTATACATAATGTCTGTTTGGTGGTATGTGGAACTGTTCCCTTTGAGATCCCTCCTTGCAAAAGGTTTCTTTCTAGGTACCACTACCTCAGAAAGCCACTCTCTCCTGAATCCATCTTTGCTTCTTCAACTCACTTGCTCTGGCTTGCCACCTACCATGGTGCTTTCTTTCATTTTATTTACTCTTCCATCTTTGCTTGCTCCCTTAGCACTTGACACTTTAGACTGTCACCTTCACTGATGTTGTTTGGCTCTCCTTTCTGTCAGTCCTACCTCAATCCCTACCCATTCCTGGTTCCTGAACTTGTCTATAAGGAAGTGTTTTAACCTTCATGTTAGGGTTCTGGATTCTCTTTTTTGGTTCTTGTTCCCTAGGGGTCTATGCTTGGGACCATGGCCTGAGGTACTAATTCTCTTACAGCTAAGGGGGCTGAAATATGCCCCAATTCCCTAAATCTGGATCTTTGTTGTCACTCTCTGCTGCCCTCCAGCGGCTATCAGTAGGATGCAGTAGTGACAAGTCAGTTCCAAGGCCTGGCTTTGCTGTCCTTCCTGTGGCCCATGACTGTCTTCTAGTAGAACATTAGGCAATACAAGTTATGAAGATGAGATTAGTGTTCAGAACCTAGAAAATTTCACTCAGTCAGCACTAACACAATAGTCTCTGATACCACTGTTACTCCCAGGGAAATTCAGTGGTGCTGATTCCCCTGTCCTTGCTCCTAAAGATTTGATTGTCTCAGACACATCCAAGTTTCAGGTATGTGGGTATGCATCCTCATGCTGGGTGCTGGAGGTAAGGGGGAGTGGCCTTCAGGGTTTCTCAGGCTTAGATAGCTGGGAGAAGCAGAGGGATGCAGCGCTTTGGGCTTCCTGGGGCAGGAAGCTGTCTCATAGGCTACCCAGGTCTCTTATGATAAAGAACGAGGGGTCAGTGACTCTGTCTGTGAACATTGGTAGACACTTCCAGGTGGCTTACTTTTTTAGGTTTGTCTTTGCTTCACTCAAAAGTTGAAAGGGAATGGAATCCTGACCTCTGAACAGACAAACTTTGATATGAAGCTATTCAGTTGGCACCATGCCCACATTGAACATTTCAGTCATCCTTCTACTAGGGCAAAGGGAAAGGAGGGTTGTTACATAGTAGACTCACACTACTAGAAAAGGCCTTTTACCCACTACTGGAATTGGAACTTAAGTGGTAGGACTCTCACCAGGCTGAAGTAGAAAGTGCTGGACAACCAAGCTTTTGGTTAGGCTTCCATCCAATCCAAGACTATGGCAATATGTGTTGACAGTAACAATGGATAGTGGTAACTTGGGAGCCCATGAATCAGAAGGCCAAACCCAATGAATTTTTCATGGGAAAATATTCCAAAAGCCCACCATTTTGTTTTCTGCTACCAAAAAAGTTGTCAGTGACTACTCTTAACTGAAGGACCTTTATCCATGGCTATTTTCACATATATGCCATTTGGAGAGGCCCATAAGCTACCTCTCTACCAAGTACAAATGTGCAAAGAACATTTGTATTTGGGGTCTACATTGCTACTAAATGAGTGTGCTTCTCCCTGAGGAAAGCCAAAGACCCTGGAAAAATATACAGTAGAGTTCATTAGGCCTCCACCTTCCCTTCAAGGACTCCATCTCTGTCAAAAGATAAATTAAAAAGGAGTTCAACTCTAAAACTGGAAATCTATATGTAAAAAAATGAAATTAAATCCATATCTCTCACCATGAACAAAAACTCAACTCAAAGTGGATCAAGGACCTAGGAATTAAACCAGAGATACTGTTCCTAACAGAAGAAAAAGTAGGCCCAAATCTCCATCATGAAGGATTATGCCCTGACTTCCTTAATAAGCACAATAATTAAAATCAAGAATCAATAAATAGGTTGGATTCAAACTAAAAACTTCTTATCAGCAAAAGAAACCATCAGTGAGGTGAACAGAGAGGCTACATTTTGGGAGCAAATTTTTGCCATACACATCAGACAGAGCACTAATCTCTAAGATATATAAAGAACTCAAAAATCTTAACACCAAAAAAACTAATAACCCAATCAGTAAATAGGCCAAGGAACTGAACAGACACTTCTCAGAAGATGATATATAATCAATCAACAAATATATATAAAAATGTTCAACATCTCTAGCAATTAGAGAAATACAAATCAAAACTACTCTAACATTTCATCTCATTCTAGTCAGAATGGCAGCTATTAAGAATACAAACAATAATGAGTATTAGGGAGGATGTGGGGAAAAGGGCACACTCATACATTGCTAGTGGGACTGCAAGTTGGTGCAGCCAATATGGAAAGCAGTATGGAGATTCCTTGGAAAACTGGGAATGGAACCACCATTTGACCCAGCTATCCCTCCCCTGAGTCTATACCTAAAGGACTTAAAAACAACATGCTACAGGGACACAGCCACAGCAATGTTTATAGCAGCACAATTCACAATTGCTAAACTGCAGAGCCAACCTAAATGCCCTTTAGTAGATGAATGGATCAAGAAAATGTGGTATATATACGCAATGGAATATTATTAAGCAATAAAAGAGAATAAAATCATGGCATTTGAAGGTAAATGGATGGAGTTGGAGAATATAATGCTAAATGAAGAAAGCCAATTCCAAAAAAACAAATGCCAAATGTTTTCTCTGATATAAGAATGCTGATTCATAATAGGGTTGGGGGGGGTGGGGCATAGGAGGATTAGACAAACTCAAGTTAGGGCAAAGGGAAGGGAGGGGAAGGGAGGAGTATGGGGTTAGGAAAGAGGGTGAAATGAGATGGACATCATTATTCTAAGTACATGCATGAACACATGAATGGTGTGACTCTACTTTGTGTACAACCAGAGATATGAAAAATTGAGCTCTATGTGTGTAATATGAATTGCAATGCATTCTGCTGTCATATATAAAAATTAGAATAAATTTTTTAAACAAGGAGTCCAATTCTAATAGAATTACCTTAGTTTCCACATGGTTATCATCTACTGCTAATAGTCATACCCTTTCCTCTGATTCCCAGCCTCCTGAAACAATTCCATGAGACCTTCGGGAAATTAGACCTCTGAGGTGCTAAAATGATTTCTTCCATAGTGAGAGGTTAGTGAACAGAAAATAACCTTCCAAATATGCTGTAATGCCAATTGGACCATTAAGTGTCTAGGTCTTTTCTTGGAACTTAAGTGACATCTTACATGATTTTTCTGTACCAAAAATTATGCTGTGTTTGTATATTATTTCATGAGATCCTGGTCTTTGAAAAATGGAATCTGTGTTAAATCAAAAAGGCCCTGAGGGAGAATTTCTAAGGTCATCTTCTCCCCAGTTAAAAAGCCAATCATCCAAGACATTCAGCAAATCCCAAAATTTGTTAATAATGCTGGCAATTCCTTCCATTAACTTTCAATGATGAAATCAATTACCAATGTCCCAAGCAAGGTTAAGAGATAAACCTGGTTTGCAGAGGCTGCTGCAGTATCCCAGTACCTGGACACTGTGACAACCTGTGCCTTGTCTTTGCATTTACTGATTCATTCTTATCTTTTATGAAGTCAAAGATGTAGCTCAGTGAGGTCCACTCTCAAAAATGTTTCTATCTATATTTTTTACAGTACCAGCGCAGAAGATGTTAGCTCTTCCCTTCTTAGAAACAGGAGTTATTTCTTGTCAGAGCTTCCTTTGATGTTGTAAGTTATTACCTTGAAAGTTACAAGTATCTATCAAAATAACTCTAGCAAACTAATCTTCTCAAAACAATCAGAAAAATGTGGTACCAAAGAAAATAGGACCACCTTTTAAAGATAACCATATTATTATGCCAGGCTATAACTAATAGTCCTTTTCTAAAAGCCTGGGTATCAGCGTACAAAAGACTTTGCCTTGCCCTGGGGATCTTACCAGAAGACCAGAGTGATCCCTACAATGGAACAATACAGAGCATCAATACAAAAAATCAGAATCTGCTAAAATGACATCCCTATATAGTACCAGGACTACCTAAAGAGTGACTATGGAAAGAAAAGAATGTTGAAAAGGCCAGCATTGCAAGCATGAGAAATTATTTAATAATTTAAGCTCCACAAAGGTAGGGACCATGTTTTCTTCACTATTCTACGCCCACTGCCTCCAACAGCATTAGACACAGTGTTGAATGAATGACTAAATGCTTCTGGATTAGGGAGGCCTACATTTACATACAGGTGCTTTCTGTGCCTGTGCCAAGACATGAATATAGCCTACAGGAACTCTGAGTGGCTCCATATCAGCACAGAGAATATGTGGATTGTCTAATATATTATTATATCCTCATTAGCCACTAAATACCTTTTGGATATAATGAATCTGGATTTCATTTCTGATGTGCCCTTCCCACATTTACATGTTACTACATTGATGGTATAGATAATTTTTATCAAGATAATGTACTTCAAGGTTTAAACCATTCCTTCCAACCCCATGATCCACATCAGTCATGGTAATGACATCATCCAGTTCCATGAGTTATCAAGCTATTTGGTTTTGACTCTGGTGCATATGACTCCCATTTTATAGGCCATTATTCAAGATCACACACAATCTGACAGAAGGTCAATAGGATATTTCAAAAGAGCATTTGGAGAATATTTCTACTGACAATATTACTGGACCATACACTTCACTGGTTGAAGGTTCTCAAACAACACACTCTATTTTCATCTACCAAGCATCTCTCTCTCATAAAAACTTTCCCATACTTTTCTTCTTCTCCATCAGTATTCCTTAGAAAATGCTCAGTAAATACTTGGGAAGACTATAGACAATTTTCCAAAAACCCAAGTTATATGTTCAGGACCAATATTAAGAAGCACACATGGGCGATGGCTTCCTCTTAACAGTTGTGGAGAAAGACAAAAGACTGAAAGCTCAGGCCTTTTGAGATGTGGGCCTGCCCCACTCCCACCCCTACTTCCTAGGTCTCCTAGTTAGGGGGTAGTTTAAAATGATTAAAGTGAAATGTAAAAAGAAACTCTATGGATTATTTTATATATGCTGTATCAGAAAAAAATCAGCTTTTGATGTAAATGACTTTTCTACTAAAGCTAACATACAAATGATTATTAAGCAAGGTTAAGATTTTTCCACATGAGACACAGCAATCAGGCAAAGGGGGAATATTCCTCTTAGGAACAACATAATGTTCATTATATGTAGGTAATTTGATATGAAAACCAAATTTGTATTGAATAGGATCAAGATAGGATGGGAAATAGAAGGGAAAGTTTGAATAGTTTCTGGGGTTGTTCACAGGATTCCCGAATTGGTGTTGATTAACTGAAATTATTGGTTTTATCTCTACACCTGTAATCAGAATGGCATCACCATTTGTTCAACATCCCAAAAGAAATATACAATTATTTCTCTTTTGTCTTGTAGTTGTTTTTAAAGCAGGTTAAGTATCAGCAATGGAAATGCACTGTGTTTACTTTAGACCTTAGGTTGCAAATTGGGGAATTGATCAAGAGGGAATAGCAACAACTCAATCTAAAAAAAGTCTTAGATATCTTGGGATGGCTTACTGTATAAGAGCCGTTGCCAACAAGCTCCATTCAGGAGATCTGATGCAATGTCACAACCTAGTTCATTCAGCTTTAGAAAACTTATGTATATCGGAAGTAGAAAAGAACTGGGACTAAGGAACAAAAGATGATGTGATATTATTAAGGAAAAGAATACTCTCCAAACTTTTCCTACTAATCAAACATGTAAAGTGAACTACCAAAAATTAAATCAATCAATCAAATGATCATTGAGGGGGATTACAATGCATTCACAATGAATATGAATAACAGAAGAATGAAATATCTCAGGATAGCCCACAATAAACAGCATTTGATAAGGAGAAGGATAAACAGGATTTAAAAAAGGAAGTCCATGGGAAAACTGAACACCAGAAAATAAGGACTACATATAAGAAATTAGAAAATTGGGGTTGAGGTTCAGTGGTAGAGCACCAGCCTAGCATGTGTGAGACACTGAGTTCAATACCCAGCACCACATACATAAACAAAATAAAGATATTAAAAAAAATGGGGGTTGACAAAGATACCTAAAGAAGGAAAGACAGTCTAAATATTCTACTTAAATCAACACCCACTGACCCATGTTTTTAAGCAAAACATAAATCTGCTATTTTCTACACTTTAAATTCTTTCTGCTCTTATTAATGTCTAACTTACCTTCAGTTTAACTGTCTACCTTTTCCATGAAATATTTAAATGGTTATAAAATAAAGGTCTCTTTACTTCATGGCCTTTTTTTGTACTTACAAATATAATCTTGCTCCTAATTTGCATTGTTTATGTACAAGTCTTATGTCCCAGCTATGGTATAAGTTAGAAATTATTTCCTCACTTCTTGAATGTGGGCTGACCTTGTGGCTAGTTCTAGGCAAGAAAATGCGATGGAAATGATGATTCGTTAGTTCTAAGTACAGACCTCAAGGAGTGCGCATGCTTCTCTTGCTCTCAGAACACCTCCAAGAAGCATTGAATGAGCCTAGATTAGGCTGCTGATAAAGGAGAGATCACATGGAGCAGAGAAGAGCTGGCCAGTCCTTTACCAATTTAGCAGTTGACCCCAAAGTAGGAGTGAGCCCAGCTGAATCCACCCTAAATTACTAATCTGTAGAAACTTGAGTTTAATAAATGATTCTTATTTTAAAGGCAATATGTTGTAGGATGATTTACCATGCAGGAAAAGCTGCTGAAATGATTGAAATATAAACAACGGCTTCATCTCTCTAACGTAATACTCATCACAGTGTTCCTTACATGATCCTGGTGGGAAGAAATTAAATTCATCTGTGTATTTCCACAGCATTTATGCTATGCTTTGTACATGGGAGACACTCAGAGTTTGATGAAATTGAAATTAAAATCAAATTCTGTTCTTTATCAGCATTACCTACTTAATGTTTAACCACAATATTGTTAAAGAATAACATATCTACTATGAATCTACTATTGGCCCTGTATAATTCCAATAAAGGCAGCCATTATTGTAATTATTAATACTTGGAGTATATATACCACTTCAAGATTCAGGAGGCCTTAATTTGTCCTTCTCAAGCTTTGGGTGTTTTTTTTTTTTGTGTGTGTGTGTGTGTGGTACTAGGGACTAAACCCAGGGGTACTTCACCAATAAGCTATATCCACAGCCCTTTTTATTTTTTTATTTTGAGATAGGCCTTGCTAAGATGCTGAGTGATCCTCCTTCCTCAGCCTCCAGAGTGTCTGGGATTGCAAGTATGCACCACTGTGCCTGGCCCTTCTCAAGCATTAGCATTAAGCCAAATTTGGATTTTTATAGAAATACACACATATAATTGATATTTATATGTAAAGTTGAACTGCTATCCTACTTTTATGAATTTATGGATATAGGAAATACAAATTATTTAAGAAGGAGCTTTTAGGGCTGGGCATGTATTTCAATGGTAGAAGCTTTCCTAGTATGTGCAAGGCCCTAGGTTCAATCCCTGATACCAGAAAAGGAAAAATAAAATATAAAAAGGAAACAGCTTTTGATTTGTACTAATTCACACTGGTATTAATAACAAGTTTTTGAAACCCAGAAATCTGACAACTGAGATATGTATGGTAATGTGTTTTAACTCTGAAGTGCTATACAAATGTAAAATATCATGAAAGCTTGTATATTCAAAATGTCATTTCACCCTTTTCCTGAAAAAGCAGAAAAGTGGAAATAGGAAAAAAGGGATGAACAGTTTTGCTGTCTCCATCTAATTTGCTTTCTAATGAAATTTTACAGCTTTTTAATGACATTCTGCTATTACAGTCTATACAGAGATAATTTCATCAACATTCCATGTTTTGAATACTTTTAAAATTATCGTTCAATTAATAGTGTCTGAAACTCTGATGCAAGGAGAATATGAAAGCATGATCAGAATGATTATTATAAACCAGTGAGCAGAATACACTCAATGGCAGTAAAAGAATGCTCTTACTGTATTGCACAGGAGACAGAGCCCGTTCTTGCATGGGTATGAACCCTAAATCCTGCATTAAACTTTAACCTTTCCTTTAACTTCTGCTATTCCCCTAATATTTTTATCTGTGACTTATAAAGAAAAAACAAATCAGTTTATAAGCTATATATTAGACCCAAACAAGCTTAGCAAGGCCACTCTATTTATTGATAAAATTTGTATTGCTAAGAATATGTTTGAAAGAAAAACATGACCAATGAGAGTACAATCTCCAATTTAGGTCTGTGAAATCAACCATATGAGGACTAGATAATAATTCTACATGTAAAAAAGACTCAATGACTAGCAAATAGGAGGCTCAATAATCCAGGGCTAGAAAGTCTATTCCCCTACATTAGGAATGCATTAAGAAAAATATAGAGACAAAGAGCCAATGTTAAGTGAGGCAGATTTTAGTTAACTTAAGAAATATCTTTCTAATAATCACCTTGCCCTAAGGTGAGCTTGCTGCTTCAGGCACTGAGTTCTCCTTCCTGAGGATACTGAAGTATAGTCTTGAGTGCTGTGAGGGGATTTAAGCATCAAGCCAAAGGTTCTACTATATGAATTTTAATATCAGTCTCAACCTCAAAATTAAAAAAAATCCTGTTTTAGGGGAGTACATGCAAAAGAACAAATTGTGCCTCATTTGATGTCAAGATATCTCCTTTGGAAACATACTCCCAGGCTTTCTATTTGTAGTTTGAACACTTCTATAGTTCAGAAGTCTCCTTTTAAAAGATGTCCACTTTAAGTTTTGAGAATGACTAGGATAAACTGCAAAGAGATCGATATTTCACATGGTGATTCAACTTACCCAAGGCCTGCTAATACAATCCAAAAGTTAAGGAAGTTTTTCACATGATTTAGGTTGGAAAATTGACCCTTCAAGCTGCTTTAACAGAGACAAATATAAGTAGAATTTAGGGAACAGATTCAGTAGGAAGAGGCATAGTCTTTCATTTGGAATTTGGGTTTCTACCACTAAAACACCAGTGATGAAACTCTGGGAACAGAAATGTAATAGAAAATAGGAACTTAAGCAAGAACCACACTGCTGCTCACTGAGAGCTCCCAAGTACTGGAGCATTCATTGCCGGCTCAGATCCACCTTATTTTGGCTGTGCTTTCTAACTTACTCCCTTAGTTAACATTTTCTGTGAACACTAGTTGCTTTCCATAGGGACCAAAACCACAAACTAGACAGAATGACCACACTTCCTTCTCATGAATAGTGAAAAAGGAAAAAAAAAATTCTTCTTGGATATGTTTCTCCAATGAAATTCAATTTCTGCTTTCCAAGAAAAGTCAATTGTCTTAGAAGTTTCCGGGGAAAAAATGGACAAAAATGGAGGGGGGTGAACATGGAATCCAAGAGGTACAAAATCTAAAGCAAAATCACTATCTTTTAATCTTTCAAGAGTTAAAGGGTTAAAACCTGAGCATCTCAGTTGAGTTACTGAATCCACAGGTGGAAGGTCATATAAGTGGGATGAGATAATTCCATTTGTGACCGTGCTGGCAAAGCCTTTATGTGTAAAGAGAATCTCCACGCTGGCCCCCAAATATTAAGTTGATACACGTTTCTAGGACACAGCCTGAATCCTCAAACTTTGGCGGGTCTGTAGACACACAATTTTGTTTTCTACTCAACAGGGCTTTCCAGAATTGTCATCAGATGACAGATTACACCGCCCATCCACAAGGATTCAGGGGTAGCTCAGGCCATCCATTATGGGTTAAAAGCCGTTCCAGCATGAATCAAGTCCCAGTGGTAAGGAGTCTACCGATACAAGGGGTCCTACAGCTTTAAGAAATACCCTGGGCATCTAAAAGTTTTCAGAATGCAAACTATGTCAGCTCTGAAAATAAGAGGCACTGCATCATTATGGCAGGAGAAACAAAGCCAACCCCCTTTTTAAAACAGACAAAAAAAAAAAGATTGTTTTAATAGGAGAGAAACATCAGTCATTGATTCTTACCTCATTCACACATTCTATCCAACCCCATCCATCTTCAGAGTGAAGAGATGACAGAGCCCAGTTAACTCTCTCCCTCTTTGGGCCCCCGCCCATCCTGTTCCACTATATCCAAACCACCAAGGCCTATCATCCCACCCATTTCAATCTGCAAGAAACAGTCCCACAGAACTACAGATACCATGGCTTTCTATCTAATGGGCTTGCCAAAGCTCAGGTACGCCTAAGTCCCAGCTTTCATCACGTTTCTTTTAGAGGGTTGCCTGTCAAGTTAGCGTGGCTGGTCAGGGCCTTTGCTAATCGTCTTCAAAAACGACCACTTAGTCACTCATGGCTAACCACATTCTACAAAGCAAGCAAAGAGAAGACTTAAGGCAGCAGAAAAAAGTCAACAAACCAAACCAACAATCCAGAATGTAAAATATTTCATTTTTCCTAAACGCCGCAGTCACATTATCCACAAACAAAAGTTGTCCAAGCTGGCAGTCTCTGCATCAGTGCACCTGCTTAGCATTGGTTTGACGAGTTATCTTTCTGCTGTGTCTGCAGAAGCCAACTACAACACAATGGGTCGCATCACTTGAGGGTCACTTGAGTCCCTCTACTCTCTGGGTCCCTCCTCCCACCCCCCCGCCTTCCCTTCTACCCACAAAACCTTTAACTCCACCATAGCTAAGGATCCCAGATAGCTAAATAAAAGAGGTGGCCTCAAACACAGGGAAAAAACCCCTTAGGTCTCCAGTGTGAATCGCCAACGCCAATCCCCCTCCCCTCCCCTTTTCCTTAAGACCTGATGGTCTTCAGTCACACATCTTAAAAGAAAAACAAAAAACAAAAACACAAAGACTTACTTGTCTCAAGTCGATGAAGGCCAACTGCAGCGTGTCCTCCTGGAACCCAGGCACCGGGCCGGATCTGGCAAACTCTGTGGGAAAGAAAAGAGGATAAAAAGCGCCTTTAACTAACCATGGACAGGGAGATTGGCAGACGGATGACAGGGAAGACAAGAGAGGCTGGGGGAGAGGAGGACCAAGCTTCTAAGGAGTCATGTCTCTCTCCCTTCAGCTTCTTTGTTTGCCCTTCAAAATTCGTGTCATCAAAACACCATTAATTCCAGCATCCTGACAGCAAGGAAACTGTACTAATTCGACCTGAAATTTATTCCCATGAGCCGCGCTGGGCTTCAGAGTATTTGTTTTGTGAATGGACAAACAACTTGCAAAGGAGGAGGGAGTGGGGGAGAGAAAAAAGTTTTTCCTCTCAACACAATAAAATCTTCAGCTGTGAAACTCTTTTCAGTTCCGAAAGCTATTTATATTTTAGATCGCTGAAGGAATTTTCTAATTTCACGCTTGTCACCTCATTCCCCAAGCATTTATCAAAAAATATTCCCTGCCACACCATTAATTATTCCCTCACTGATTATTTGTATTATCTCATGAGTGCCAACCCACACACCACACACACACACACACACACACACACACACCAGCAGCAAAGGCTGTCCCAATCGGGCGCTTGGCTTTTGAGCAAAAGTGTATTTTTGGATATGAAAATGCCCATCCAAATAAATCTCACTGCAAACTTCAGGGAAACATCTGTCCTTCTACTGTATTTTTTATTCTTGACTTCTATTTTCATTGTGCTTTCAAAATTCTTCTCTTCCCTCTACCCGAGTTTCATCTTAGGTCGAAAAGACCACACCATGCTATTTGCAATTTACAGTAGCGCCTTGGGTACAGGCTCAATTTATGAGTCTGGCGCTTCCTTGTCATTAAAAAGAAGATAACCGCACAGGGCTATAGGGACAAATACTAGTAACAGATAAGAATGTCAAGTTTTATTGTCCCTGAGCCCTGCTTATTATGAAATCAAAAGGTCTTAAGTTCTCTATACATGCACACACGCGCGTGCACACACACACACACAGAACAAATTCCAAGTTAGACAGTTACTATGCCTTCAGTTCTCTCCTTGAAGACAAAGTGTGATGGACATTTAATATCAACTTGTATTTACATTTGTGACTATTCGAAGCAAATATGAAAATAAATTTATATCAAATATATGTATTCCTCAGGACTGAATTTAAGAAACTACAGAATTGGTCTCATATTCTTCTTTTGAAATTAAATGAAATATATCAAGATATTTATACATATGTCTCTAAAATTACTTTCAACAACTGGATGAATACAAATGATGACCTGTGAAGAATAATGAGAATTTCAGCTATTTAAAAATATTTTCTACCTGGGAGCTTCTTACACATAACAGATTTTCTTAAAACCTTTTCTTACTTCAAGAAATAATTCTAACAACTTAGATTGTATGGATTATGGAAACACTATGTGAAATGAAACGTTAAGTAATGTATTAAACTAATTTAAATATAGAACAAACATATAACTCTATATAAAATATTCTTATTGTAGACATTTTAAATAAAATGACTTATAAATGGAAGGAGATAAACAATTTGTATGATTAGCAGTACTAAAGTTTTTAAATGTTTTAAGAAGAATAATAATGCTATTTATAAATTGATTCTACTGATAGAGCCCGAAAGGAAAAAGTTTTATAAGACAAAATTCTAAAACTGTACAAACACTTGATGAAGGCCATGTTAACAGAAAGCTTGATATAATCCATTCTTCACATCAACAATAATCAATATCTGTGATAACCTCATATACAGGAGCTGCTCAACTCAAATGTACAAATGTCTCATACTATGTGCCTGTTGAAATCAGTTCTTTGAATTATGGCTATAGCCATTCTTTCTGACAGCCTTGTTACATGGTCAACTTAAATAAGCTTCCTGGGCTGGATGGTTTCTTCCAAGGTTGACAGATATCACTATTGATCCTCCATTGCTCAAGTCTAGGTTACATCATTTGAAGTCCCCTCTGTCAGCAGGAACTTACTTAAGTCAAAATGCAGCAACCATCAAGATGTTCTTATATATGCTCAACTCAACACAATTACTCTGTGATACATAGTTTGAATGCTTGGGAGCTGGCTACACCTTTTGAACCTGCTTACTGGGCATGCTTCCTGGAGCAAATTGATGAAGCTGATGAAATCACTCAGGAAACTGGATATGATGCATATTTAGTTCTGAGTCACTGTACAGACCTCAGTTTTATGACAGACTGAGTCTCCCAAGTTACCAAAGGATACAATTTGCCCTTTTAAAAATCAGAGGATTAAAGAATGACAATTGCACCAGGTATGATAAAATAAAAAGATTAATTTTCACATGTAGCTTATGGAAATACCTGATTACTCTATATTTGACTTCATATTGGTATGTATTTCCTCACTGCTTCATGTATGTAATTCTTACCTTCCCATGTAGACAGCAAACTTTTAGGAATAAAGATTATCACTAACAAATAGTACATGCTTAATAAATACTATATTTTGATTAAATAAGTTACACAAATAGCAAGATTCATTAAACATGTATACTTGTCATTGCCAATGAAAATCTCTGGATTGCTATAGGTCCTTAACTTGAGTATCAATAAACAGGCTTTAGGAATTGATGAGCTCCCTAAAATTACATGCACAATGATTTTAAGGGGATAGACTTTGAGGTCAGAGAAAAATCAAATTTGAGCCCTAGTTCCCCACTTACTAGTTTTCTGGGCTTGAGCTAATTACCTAACATCTTTACACTTCAATATCTTTATCTCAGAAAGTAGCATTATCTCATGAGTATCTTTATTTCAAAAACTGAGCATTCCTTATAGCATAACAACGATGAAACAAAATAACACATGTAAAGCAGTTGGCAGAGTGCCTGGCATATCATAACTGATTATCATTATAATCAGCTTTTTATGTGAATATGTATTTCTTTGCAAAGAAGGTTCACAGCCTTCATGAATTCTCACAAGGGTTGGTGACCCAAGAAAGGTTAAGAAATACTGTTCTATACCTAAGATAAAACATTAGAAGAAATGTAGGTGCCATTCAGTGATGAGTTAGTGAGATGGCATTGCAAATTTATTTATAGACAAATATCTGATTGTTTCATTGAAAGGATATTTATAGGCTTAATTACTAGCCTGTTGCTTGGCACAGTAATTTATTGGGAAAAAAAAGTCAATAAATGTATACAATACATCTCTGGTAACTTTGAAATATGATGTATCCTCAGAAACATGATTATCCTCCTGAATTCATTTTTTTTTTTGGTAGGGAAGGATAGATTTTAATGAATTTGGATTAATTAACACAACAGCACATTTCAAGGGTACAAACTTAAAAGGGAAGCAAGAACACAGAAATTTGCCCCCTCCAAGCTCCTTAAGTCTTGTTTACAAATAATGTGTAGAAAAATTTTATTTGCTGTTCATGGTTTGTATCCTGGACACAATTTCATGTTTGATACTGATTCAAAATTGTAGTTATCAATTCATGCTGGCCCACCCAAAACTAACATTACTGGTAAAAAACGAGTACTTGTGAATCTGTATGAACATCTGAACTACATTTTCACTCTCCATATAATCTTCATTTCAGCCACCTGATGCTGAAATCTAAAATACTCTGATGGCTTAAATGTGCACAAGAACCCCACAGATGATAAGCAGGATTGACTGTCTTTATTTGGTGGCGATAAAAATAGCTTCAGATTAGTTGTTAAATGTACAGTTAACAGTGACCCTTTAACACAGGCAAAATAAAGAGGGGATAGGAAAACTGAACCAGGGCAAAGGCAGTGTGAGCCCAACCACTGCAAGCTCTGATGTACCCCCGTACTTCAACAGAGGCAAAAAGGCCAAAGTACTGATTGCTTTCCAAATAGCATGTTTTCTCTTTTGAGTCTATTGATGGTTACATTTCATTGTACCTTGTATAATATAGTCAGCCACTGTAAGAAAACCATCACATTTTGTCAGAAGATATATATTCATACAATACGTTCAGAATCACTGCTTGGTTCTTGTCTTCGTCTTTTCTTCCCTGTTTAGGTGTTGGAGTCTCTACTGCTCCTTCTGCATCATAAACGGGCAGCTTGAAAACTATTTCATCATCTTCATCATCATCCATTCCCGCCACTTCAGATTTTCGTTTCTCTAAAAATGTTGGTGTACAAACTGGTGTGGGGCCCTGGCTATCTATAGACTTGTCAGGAGTGGCAGCAGTGCCTTTAGAAACCCGCTTCTTCTTCTTCTTTGGTATGCCTGAAGACTTTTTCTTCTTTGTAGGTTTATCTGAAGGATCTTTGGTCTTACTGGATGATAAAACCAATGAAGGAAAATCATAATTAATTCCTTTTGCTGCTAATTTTTTCCTGAGCAATTTTTCTTTCTTTTTAAATCGCTCTTCCATTTGCAGTTTTTGAAAAAATGTCCGCTTCCGATTATACCGCTTCACGGCTGGATACGATGGCTGACGAAATGGAGTATTCCACTCTTTAAAAAGTTCTTTGTGTACTTTTTCTGGTGGCATAAAATGACACACCAAGAGTCTTTCACCAAAAAGGTATTGTTTCAGCAACTATCTTGGCAACATCTTCAGACTTAAACTCCACAAAGGCATAGCCTCTGCTATTTCCAGTCTTTTTACTTCTGGATAGTCTAAATCTTGTAATAGTGCCAAACTGGGAGAAATATGCTTTAATTTGGGTTTCATAAAGTGCTGGAGGCAGACGGCCCACAAAAATTACTCCAGGAGTAAGTTTTTCTTGCTTTTTTTGCTGGGTTACGCGCTGGCGGACGTGCTGCACCTCTTTCTGAAACTGGACGTCTTCCTGCGGATTCAGAGAAAGAATCGGCCCGGGTGGGACGACGAACGGAGTCCCCACCACGTTGAGACCCGCAGCAACACAAGCCACGCGGCGCGCTCCCGGAAATGCGAGCCCTCGACTCCTGAATTCATTTTTTAAATATATTTAAAATGTTAATAGTATGAGGAAGTTTGAGTTTTTAAAAAAATAAAATGAGAATTTATGCATATCCTGATTTCAGGTATATAAAATAGTCATAGAAAACATAACAGTAAATACTTCCTAATCTAACCAAGGTTCCTACAGACAGGAAGGTTGTGAGATTTTTTTATTCTTTATAGTTTATAAAATTTTCAAATTAATACAGACCACTTCTGTAACCAAAAAACAAGAAATGCGAGAACACACACATGCACACATGCACACTTCATGTGGTAGTACTGATTCAGCAGTGCTTTCTCTAGTAACTAGAGACATAATTTATTCAAGATTTAACACTATAGACAACTGGGATTGGTCTGTACACCCAAATTTCCAGATAGTTGCTTGACAGACAGAGAGGAAGAAAAGTACACACGGGAGAGGGACAAGAGTCTCCCAGCCTGCTATACCATGCCGATGCATATATACAAACTGATCATACATAAATACAAGAGGACTCCCTTTACAGTCATCAATGAAAACTTTCCATCTTCTGACATCATAAAAAGGGGTAAATCATGCAACTGTGGCCAAGTGGAACCAATGCGTACACGGACTTGTCTCTGGAGAGGTAGGTTTTCTGTCTCTAAGTGTCCTAGGCCATCATGAAAGTTTCCAAGCCTAGAGTTCTGCAATGTGGCCTCATTATCAGCAAGGAAATAGAGGTGCTTGCTCCATTTAACACAGAATCAAATGCTGCTTTGTCCAACACCTATCACTTGGAGACTTCAAAGTTCCAGTGAGGCTGGCAAGGTAGCAATCTCTTGGGAGGAAGGTTAAGTTTAGTATAGCTTCTGATCAGCACCAAACCATCTCCAGAGGACTTGGCTCTCTCCAGCATTCTACCCTGCCCTTTCTAATCACAGTAGGGACTCAGAGTTGAAGGTGGTACAAGATCCAATTTGCAACTGCAAAAGTCTTGTTCAATATGGAAACTGTCAATTCATTGAAGTTTGTGAAGAAAATATCTTCATTTTAAAATAACAATTAAAAGGAGCTATACAGTTACAAGAAAAAAGGCAAGAGGAAAAAGAAAATCATGGATAAATCACAAATAAATTTATTTTACCTACCAAATATCCAACAACCCATCATATTCTCATATACATGTAAGTCTAATGAGATGTAATAATTTTTAAAAGTAATATTATTTTAGCAAAAATATTCTGTAAGTTCACACTTCTAATAATTGTCACAGTATAATAAAATAAAATTATCAAAGGGATTTCATTAATCTCAAAATGTTCTCTAGATTTATTGCAGGCTGATCATAAAATTAACAAACTCTGTCACTTAGAAGGGGAAGGAAAAGAATTTCAACTTTAACTGGTACATCTGAAAAAATACATAAAAGCACAGTTTACTAAATTAGAATTAAATGATAGAGTTAGAATGTGCTTTGAAGAGTCAAAATGACTGTACTAGTCTGTAACTTGTGTATTTAGATGGGACATTTGGGAATTGTTCAAAAGTCAAGTTGTGAGAAACAGAATACAAAATTCTTTCTTAATCTTCACAGACGGTCCACAGAACAAGAACAATTTTCAAAGGAAGATGAGGAACAAGGTAAAACATTTCAAAAAAGCAAGATTAGTATAATGTCTAGCAAACAGCTAAAATAGCAGTTGCAGGAGGAAAACATAATTTGTTCAAATAAGAGAAAAGTGAAAAGACAATCTACAAAGTGGAAAAGAGAGGTCCCCGAACAACATCATATACTAATGCTCTCAGTGAACTTCCAGCACTGACAACAGACAACATAGCTCTTACTGAATGGATCAGTGATTTGGTTTTGGCCAAAATTCCAAATAAGTAAGAAAATTCAGTATTTCAGAGTCTAGAGTATATTGAGTGCTTGTTTATATTTTAAGATCATGTCAGGTCACATGTGTTTTTTGTGGGATTGAGAAAATAAGGGCTGTTGTTGCTGTATTAATATAATGGTTTCCTGGTATCTGGCTCCCTGGAGCAACAGATAAGGGGTGTGCTAGACTACCAAGTGTGGCTCTGGGGAAGTTAAAACCTTCTTGCATCACTTCACAGTGGCTTCACTAAGCTAATTACAAAGAGGAGTTGATGGACTCCTTAGGGAATTCACTCCAGGTCCTTTTGGTCAGAGAAAGGTCGGCCAGAACATAAGGAAATAAGAACCAAGGAGAACAATTTAAAAACTTAACTCACTAGATCTCCCACTTCAAGAAAGGGTGAGGGCTATAGAAAAACATGCCTATAGTTAAGAACACTGCATTATATACTTGAAAATTTGTTAAAGAGCATGGATCTTATATGTGTTTTAACCATAATAAAAGTGAATAATAGAAGGAACTGGGTCTGAAATGGAGTAAATTCTAAGCATGTATAATTTTCTCAAAATGAACCTAAATATTATGTATAACTATAAAAGTCCAATGATAAAAAAGAATTAATGAATGAATGAATAGGCAAATGATATGTAACCCATAGACTTTATAGAAAACATCCAAAAAATCATGTTTGAGAATTTGTATCTACAACATATAATGAATTGTTAAATTCAATAATAATAACAATAAAGCTAAATAATAGAAAATAGTCAAAAATACAGTAGATATCTCATAAAGGAAAATATGTCACCAAAAAAGTGGAATACATGGTCCCCAACTTATAGCCTAACATAGCTACAGTAGTCATCCACAAATAAAAGTGCTTTTGTGGATACGGGGATTCGGGTAGGAGGTTGTAAAATCCTGGGAGAGTCCAAGAATAAGCAAGGTACTTTGAGAGAGCAGAACTATGTCTAAGTGGCAGAACTGCCAATGGTATTTCTGACTCCAGATCCCCATTTGGCCAGAGTCCCATTTGGTCTTTGTTGATTCTGGTACCAAATTCTTCCACCACAAGAACCTGAAGGAGTCATGCCTACTTGTGCCTTGGGTGATGTGGCTGATGAACTTGGTCTTGGACATGGACATGGACATGGAAATGGCCCTGAAATTCACCTCCATCCCTTTTCAGGTTTCATGTAAAACTATCTTGCCCACAGAGAGACCTAGGGGAAGATATGCAGTCTGGGATAGTAGGGGCAAGCTCATTCACCACAGTACCACAGAAGATCCTAAAAAGAGCTTGACATTGACTGCATGCACTCTCAGTTACTGTCTGAATAGTCTTGACAGCAAAGAGAACCATAGGAAAACATGTCCAGCTATACCCTGAGAAGCAGTCCTGCAGACATTGGTCTTAGTAATGGACTCTAAAGCAGCCCTATGACTCAGTTTCAGGATTTCTCACATTCAGGGGCTAGTACTGCCTGCCCAGCAACTCAACAGCAACCCTCTCAGTGACTTAGAGGATGTCATACCTATTGGCACAAGTGGTAACAGGCTTGCCATCTGTGAACAATGAAACAAAATCCCTAGAACTGCAACCCTGGGGTCAGGGTCCTTGGGACAGTCCAGGCCATCCAGGGACCAGGATGTAGGCCTGCCATCTGTGAACCCATCAGCAACCATGTAACCAGCTCCAACCCCACTAGATCACTATCTTGACGTCAATCTTATCAGTTTGGATCTGAAATTGTTTAAATATTTCTGCACCCTCCAAAATGCAGGTTGAAACTTTGTAAAAAATTACTTTTTTCATGTTGAAACTTAATTCCCAATGCAACAGTATTGGGAGGTATGGCCTTTAAAAGGTGACCCAGAGCTGGGGTTGCAGTCTAGTGGTAGAATGAGTGCTTAGCATGAGTGAGGCCCTAGTTCAATCCCAGTACCACCTTCCACAATCCAAAAAACTCTCATGAATAGTATTATCATTTAGATATGGAATGTCCCCCAAAAGCTCATTTATTGAAGACTTGGTCCACTATACAGAAGTATCCAAAGGTAGGGTTTTGAAGAAGTGATTGGATTATCACTGAATTGACCCATTTGATGGATTAATAATTTGAATGGGCTACAGGGAGGAGATGGAAACTGTAGGCAGGTGGGGAATGGTTAGAAGAAGGACACTGGAGACATGTCCTTGGGGACTATACATTATCCCTGCTCCTTTCCCACTTCTCTGCTTTCCAGCTGCCATAAACTAAGTAGCTTTTCTCTGCCATACTCTTTCACCATGATGTTCGACCTCATTTGAGGCCCAAAGCAATGGAGCTGGCTATTCATGGACTAAAATCCTTTAACCATAGAGCCAAAATAAACCTATCTTCCTTTATATTGTTATTTTCAGGCATTTTGTTCACAGTGATGAAAAGCCATCCAACACAAATAGGATTAGGTGACCTTAGAAAAGGGTTTGGAAATTTTTCTCATTTTGCCCTCTGCCTTCTGCAAGGTGAGAACAGCGTTCTTTCCTTCCAGAGGACGTACCATCAAGGTACCATCTTGGGTGCAGAGAACAGTCCTCACCAGACAACTGAACCTACTGGGATCTTGACCTTGGATATCCTAGCCCCCACCACTGCAAAAAAATTAGTTTTTATTTTTTATAAATATTCAGTAGTCTCATGTATTTTGTTACAGTAGAAGCAATGAAATAAGACAAGACTCAAAAGGAAATGACAATATTTTTTTTTGCCTAAACCAGTCTACAAAGACTAGAAAAAGTGTATTTTTCCTTCAAATAAGTAAACACCCATCTTATCAGTTAGTGGATACCCAGAAAAGAAATAAACAGGAAAACATGATGGTATCAAAGGAAACAAACAAAGCATCAGTAACTGACTCCAAAGTAATGAAAACCTAGAAATTGCCTAAAGAAATTAAAATAATCATTTGTAAAAAGCTCAACAAAATGCAAGAAAACATAGACAACTGAATGAATAGAATGTGGAATATAATGCATGAAAAAATGGAAATGTAACAAAGATTAAAACCTTAACAAGAACCAAACAGAAATCAGGAAGTTAAAGAATACAGGATGGATTTTAAAAAAATCAATAGAGAGTTTCAATGGAAGACTCAATCATAGAATATAATTAGTAAAATTGAACACAGGTCATTTGACATTTGCCGACTAGAGAAATAAAAAAAATAAGAAAAGAAAAAAGTATGTGTTGCCATAATGCATACAAATAAATTCTAGGAGCCCCAAAGAAGAAGAGAGATGAAAATGATCCAAAAACTTATTTAAAAGAAATATTGCCTGAAAACATCCCAAATCTTGGAAGGAACATCAACAATCATAAATCATGAGTACAACAGACCCCCCAGAAAAGACCAACCTGAAGAAGACTATCTGAGACTTATTAAAGTCAAAACTGCCAAAAGTCAAAACCAAAAAGAAAATCTTAAAAGTAGAATATAAAAAGGAACTGCTATAGGACCTTTTTTTCAGCAAAAATCTTGCAAGCCAGGAATAAGTAGAATTATATATTCAAAGGCTCAAAGAACAAACAAACAAAACTTGTCAAATGAGAGTTCTGTATCCAGAAAAGTTATCCTTCAGAAATAAAGAAGAGATAAAGACATTCCCTGACAAATAAAGGCATGAGACTTATCTTACAACAAATAGTCAAGTTGAAAAAAGACAATACCAATAAGCAACATGAAAGTATAAAATTCAATGGTAAACGTAAATGTAGGCCAGGCATAGGGGCACATGCCCGTAATCCCAGCAACTCGGGCAACTGAGACAGGAGGATTGCGAGTTTAACTCCAGCCTCAGCAACTTATCAAGGCCCCAAGCAACTTAGTGAGATCTTGTCTCTAAACAAAATATAAAAAGGGCTGGGGATGTGGCTCAGTAGTTAATTGCCCCTGGGTTCAATCTCTGGTACAAAAGAAAAAAAAAAAAAAAGAAAGAAAGATAAATGCATATTTAAATTTTGAATTCAGAATTCTCTAATATTGTTCATGTGGTGTGCAAATCATTTAAATTCTACCATATTTTTTTTTCAAAGTGCTAAAAATACTTATAGCTCCAATAATTTGTTAATGGATACATGATATATAAAAGATGAAAGTGTGACATTAATAGCAAAGGGAGGACAAACTGTATATAGTATTTTTATGAGATCGAAGTTATTAGTCTAAAATAAAATGTTATAACTAAAAATTTTTTATGTAAACCCTATGATAACCTCAAAGAAAAAGACCAATAGTAGATACACAAAAGATAAGAGAATTCAAAGCATACCATCACAAAGATCCAACAAGTCACAAAGGAAGATAGTAAAATTGGAATAAACAAAGGCACTATAAACAGTAAATGTTGCACAAAAGCGCAAAAGTAAGTATTCACATATCAAGAACTATTTTACATATAAGGAGATTAATTTATCCCATAAAGACAAAAATGGACACATAAAAGATAATACTATGTACATGGAAACTAAAAAAAGAATAAGGGTTGCTAAACTTATATACAAACAGCCAAAATTGCATCTAAAAGAACTAGAAAAAGTAGAACAAATAAAGAGTAGAAAGAAGGAAATAATTAAGAGCAGAAATAAATTAGAGACTAGAAAAATAATATATGAGACTAATATGAATATGTACCTAAGGCTTTGTTCACCTTTCTTCAATTATTTTTCTTTCTGTTCTTTAGACTCAATCATCTCCATTGTCCTATGTTCATATGACTGATTCTTTCATATTTCTGCTTTTTAATCCCCTATTGTGATTTTTTACTTTAGTTACTATACTATTCACCTCTAGGGAATTCTTTTGGCTTTTTGTTGACTTTCCTATCTTTAGTAATAATTCCATTTTGTTCATTCTCTCTCTCTCTCTCTCTCTTTCTCCACATCTTTTTTTAGTTCTCTGAGTGTCCTTAAGTCCCCTGTTTTTATTAAAGTCTTTTTATCAAGTATCTGCCATCAAATCTTTTTCAGGGACAGCTTCTGTTCACTTGTTTTCCTTTTGAATGGGTCATACTCTTTTGTTTTGGTATGCTTTATGACTTTTTTCATGCTCAACATTTGAATTTGATAATTTCATAATTTGATAACTGTGGAAATGAGATTTTTCTCACCTCTCTAGGGTGTATTTGTTTTTGCTACACTTCTTGTTTGTTATTCTTCTGGTTTTGTTGATTGTTGTGTTAAAAGATTAGTATAATATATAAATTTAAGACTTTCTCAAGTCTTTTTTGAGGCTGCACCTTTCTCTGGACTTCCCAGTCACCTTCTAATTTTTCTCAACGATGTAGTGGCATTTGAACGACTTAGCCTTTAATATATGGATTCTGAAGAGGGATGAATAAAAGAAAAAAACATACCAACCTTTTCAATCACCTGAGAGTCACTTCAAAAAGAGAAGATGCTTATGACAATGCCACTAGCCTCTATGAATCTCTGTGATGAGAAGCAGATATCAGTGATCAGAACACGATACTTTGGAGGACAATGTCCTTTTTGCTCACCCTGGCTCCCACAAGCTGTGTGCGACATTCAAAGCTGTTGGACATGGGGGTTGGGAACAGAGAGTTTCCTTTGTGATACGAAATGAAATCGAACAAAATTAGCTACATTTCAAGGTCCAGGCTTCCACCCGGAATTTGCATATTGTCGATAAACTCCAGAGTTAAAAAATACTTATACTGGACAGATTCTGCCAGTAAATTGTTTTCTAAGTGGAAAGACAGATTCCTGGTGCTTCCTATTCCATCAAAACATAGTCTTATAATAAAATTCAAGAATTGCATTGCTTGGTATTTACCCAATGAGTTGAATACTTACATCCACACAAAAACTTGGAAATTGATGTTTAGAGTTACTTTTATTCATAATTGTCAAAACTCAGAAATAACTAAGATGTCACTCAGTATGTGAATGGATAAATGTACTACCTCCAGACAATGGAATGTTGCTTAGTTAATGTTGCGTACTAAAATAAATGGGCTAACAAGTCATGAAAAATATGGAAAAACCTTAAATACATATTACTAGATGAAAGAAGCCAATCTGAAAAAACTATATCGTGGTGTTCTAATTTGATGACATTCTGGAAATGGGAAAATTATGGAGAAAGTAAAAGATCAGTGGTTTCTAGAGGGTGGAGGGGAGAGAAGGATTGATAAGTGAAACAGAGAATTTTTAGGAAAGTAAAACTATTCTTTATGAAATTATAATAATGGAAGATATATGTTATTAAACATTTGTCCTAATTCATAGAATGTATAACATCAAGAATTAACCCTAATGTAAAGTAGAGACTTTGGGTGATAAGGATGTTTCTTCTAGGTTCACTGATTTCCCACTCTGATGCAGACTATTAATAGAAGCAGAGTTTATGGGTGTGGTGGGGCAGAGAGTATACTGAAACATATTGAAACATTCTATATTGTCCAATTAATCTTTCTGTGAACCTAAAACTGTCCTAAAATAAAGTCTACTAAAATTATAAGAAAGAGCTAAATAGAGAGAGAGGGGGAACACATAACTTATTCTCAATGTTTATTTGCAAGAAGGATGATTATAATTGATCATAATAACGTCTCATAGCAAATGTCACACCAGTACTACAAATGGATTTAAAAGTTATTCTGAATGTTCAATTCTCCCAGCGTCTTTTGCTTTGAGAGACAAGTGAGAACCAGGACAGATCAACACAGCTTTTTAATTAATAAGGAATTAATCCCCCATAAACTGGCAGTAGCCACAAGCATGTCACAGCCTTTCATGCTGCTGCTTAAATAACAGGCCAATCAATCTCCATTTGGCCGAATCAAGTACAGTATTATCAGAGAAAATGGAGGTCTAAGCACCTGCAGTGACTAATATCAATTAGAGCACAAATTGACCTGGAAAGAAAAAACTGTCATTAGAGGAATAAATCCAGAAAATTAGAGAAGATGATTTCTATGTCTTGCTTAATATATAAGAATAACTAGTAAAAGTTTAAGGAAATTAGTAGGTTCAATTTCATAAAGCAAACTAGGAAACAATTTTGTGTCAAAACTTGAAGGAGATGAAGTCTGTGCCAATTCATGGGAGTCCAGGGGTACTGGGTGCTATTTTTTGTCCATGGAAATACTATTTTAAATGAGTTGTAAGAATATTTTAGCTACATTGACTAAATGAACAGAATGACTTTTGCATTGTGTGATCTCTTACAGAGAAAGAAGGATTAAGGAATGTTAAGACCATAAAACAAGCAGTAGAATAATGTCGTTACACATAACATTGGATTTTTCCTTTACATTTCACAGACTAATAATAGCCAAGGATACCAAAGATGTCCTAGGGCTTAGATCCCACAACCCTACAATCCTAAAGATGAAAGGAGCATTTGTAATTACTGAGGACTTCCACAGATGGAAAAATCAGGCCAAAAAGGTTAAGTCAGTAAACCAGTTACAATCAAATCCCTCTAAATCTGTCTATTATTTCAACATGCATCTCCCACCCTAGAATGTCTACAAAGAAATATTCACTATACATGATCTTTTATACACATATTACATATTCTTTTCCATTTACTTAGGAAATAATAAAATCATAAAATACATAGATCTATGTACAGTCATAATTTTCCTCTGAAGTTCCAGAATGCCTCACAATTTAGTGTAATAAGGACCAATTTCACAATAGATCTTTTAAATTATGGAGAAAGGGGGACTCTCTAAGTAAGTAATCAGTAGTGCTTCTGTGTATAATCTCTGGGAAAGCTGAAGATCTGCCTTGAAAGGGGTAGGCTTCCTGAGAGATGAGAAAGCCTGGGGTTCTAAAGTAGTAACTTTATATCCTTGATATTTTTACTGTGCTTTCAAGGACTTAATTTTATCCATGTGTTTGTTTACCACTGATTATTCTGCTGTATGAATACATTTCTAAACCTTGGGCTACCTAAAATTTTACCCTGAGAAGAGATTCTGAAGGACATTTAATATAACAGAAAATTAATTCTATAGTTCAGCACTGAGTAAAAATGCAAGCCTCTAGTAATTTTGGAAGTAGACACACTAAAAAAGAATAAATGAAAATTAATTCTAAAATAATATATCTTGTCTAAATCAATACATCTAAAATAGAATTTCAATATTAAATCAATATTTTCAAAATTAGTAAGATCTTATAAGTATTTTTCAAAACATGATATGTATTTTATATTTATAATACATGTCATTTCTGATTAGCCACATTTTAAGTTCTTAACAGCCATTTGTGGCTGGTAGCTAAAGTATCACAACAGAGGTCTAGATGGCTGGCTTTAATGAACATAAACAAAACCGAAATGTGTGAAGCATGACAAGATTTTCAAATGACAAGAAAGGAACACTAAGAAAATTTATAGCTATATGAATTCTATTTTTTATATTGGCTGTAAAACTGAAATTAAAGAAAATGCCTGTGATACTATACTAATCCTTCATGCCTTACTCCATTCAGTTGCAATAACAAGATACAATGAAGTTACAGCCTATAAACTACAGACATTTATTTCTCACAATTCTGGAGGCTGGGAAGTCCAACATCAAGGCAACAGTAGATTTAATATCCAGAAAGAACTTACATTCTGATTCACAGAATGTGCCTTTTCACTGTGTCACCACATGGTAAAAGGGGTAAAAGGATCTCTCCTGGATCTGTTAAAAAGATTCTAATTTTATTCATGAGGCCTCTATCCTAATGATCTAGTGACCCCAACAAAGGCCTCATCTTTTGGTAGGTAACCAATACCTTGGCAGATAGGATTTCTACGTATGAATTTTGGGGGACATAGACATGCAGACTGTTGCACTTCTATTTAGTTCCCATTATAAAAAATTTCTCTTAGAATCTTGGAATTTTATAGATATTGCCCTCTTAGGTAATGACACAGGTATAAGATTTGTATATTATTCAATAAACCTATCAATAAATTTGTTACCTCTTTATTAATTCTCTACTTGTTACCTCTTTACTAATCCTTGCATTTTTGCTGAAGTTATTTTCTTCATCCCACTTTTTTGCTTCCTTATATCTAATATTTGTCAATTTATCCTACTGAAAATGGTCTTAAATTATATTTGAAAAATAGATGGGCAGAATTTTTTTAAATGATGACTGCTGATCATTACATATGTTTCTGGACAAAGCTCTATGCCTATTTTCCCAGTCAATGGTGACAGTAACGATCTTGAGCTGTAATTGCAAACTGTTTCCTAAGTGTATAATATCAAATTAAGGTTGACCATTAAAAACAAAAGTAGCAAGACAAATGATTAGACTTCTAGCAGAGTAGAGGTAGAGTATCCTATTCTATGAAAATAACAAAAAAAGAAATCATTAAGGCAGGCTTTATGCTGGACGCTTCATATATTAAAAGAGCTTCATATATTTAAAAAAAAATATTTTTTTCCCCTCCTGGGCATGGTAGCACGCGCTTATAATCCCATAGACTTTGGAGGCTGTAGTAGGAGGATCTTAAGTTCAAGGCCAGCCTCTACAATTTAGCAAGACTGTCTTCTTCTCAAAATAAAAGATAAAAAGGACTGGGGATAAATACTGATAGTAAAAGAGCCCTTAGGTCAATCCCCCCAGTACCAAAAGAAAATTAAATAAACAAATAGAAATATTTATTTATCTATTTATTTATTCTAACTAACAAAAATTTATTTATCTAATTATCTATCTATCTACTTATTTATTTATTTAAGTCAACACAACTTTCTCCAAGCTGAAATTTGGTATATATTTCATGAATGACCTCACAATGTGATAGTAAAACTTAGTCACCTACTCTAAATTAACATTCACAGAAAATGAACTTATCACTTACTAAGGTAACTGAGATTTCAGCCCTTTTCAGAATTTACTAGTTACGTGACCTTGAGCCCATCATATAAGTTCTTAGTGTCAGATTTTCCACTTGATTAAAGGCATGGAACTAAATTAAATACACTGTTTAGGTCTGTGTTATAATAAAGAATATACTTGATATAATAAAGAATATATTCGCTCCTGGTATTTAGTCTCGAAATCTTTTGGAATTTCTTGACAGGAATTCCTTTTGCCATTCATAAGGAGCTCCTTTTGAAAATATCTGGATTTAATGTTAAGGTGATGGATGATTCATGGTGGGCCCTTAGATTGTTTTAAGGAAAGGGCTAGCCATGCCAGAAATACCAATCACATGATTGGAAGGTTTGACCTTTCAGTCCCTTCCCTGATCGTCAGGGCTAGAACTGGGACTGGAGATTTGAGTTCAATCATGTGGCTAATTATTGAATCAATCATGTCAATGTGATGAAACCCCATACAGAACTCTGGGCATAAAGCTCAGTGCTGTTTCCCGAGGTGAACATACCATTATGTGTGTGGGGTGGGGGTGGGGGGCGGTGGATAGCACACCTAGATTTCATGAGAAGACACCGAGGTTCTATGCACTTCTCTACCTGTCCTTTACAGCTCTTCCATTTGCCTGTTACTGAGTTGTATCCTTTATAATAAAACTTAAATTGATTCAGATGTAATAAAATAACAATATACTTTTTTCCATACATGGTTAATTCCTCAATGAATCAAAAAATTGAAAGATATTAAAAGTTTTTATTATTAGAGGTCATTTTCAATATGGCCCAAGTAAAAAGCTCTGCATATATCGCTTACAGGAAGTTAACATTTTTTATATTTTCTATTTTTTTTCCTTTGCTTCACAGAATTGATTTAGAATTATTTGGAAATTTTATTCCCCAAATAGAATTTTCATGAAAGGAATTTAAAAAAACAGTGATCCAATATTCACATTAAACATCTGCATTAGATCAGCATGAATGTAAATGTTGGTCTGCCATTTTACTTACACAGATTAATGAATTTATTTTCAGAAGCCAAGAGCTAGACTTAGAATGCATTTGACCAGAGAATATAAACTTGCCTCTGAGTACTCAGTTTGGAGTAGAGTTTTCCCTTTTCTTTTCCTTCTAAATCAAATAAACAAATAAAAATAAAATAGGAGAAGAGAATCTCTGCCAATGAAACAGGAGGCCTCAGGCTGCTGGTTATTAGGTGAGGGGTCAAAGGTTGGCTTCAGACAGCACAGGCACTCTAGAGGAGGCACTGGGAACTGGAACTCCTGAGTACTACTGAAAGAGAGGGCCTGGCATTTAAAGAGAATTTAGGTTAGTTTGAAGAAAACAGTACATAAGCAACTTCTTCTCATGACAGATCGTGCTTTTTTTAAGGAATATCTTAAGTACTAAGAGGTATAGGAGATAAATAAGCATTTCAAGTATTAAAAGCACTCCTCTCTTTAAAAATGGTCTTTGTTGAAAAAGACCTCAGAAAGGCATTTGTAGGGGAGAGAACCTCACCCTTTTCTCTGGTGAAGTGCTTGGGCAGAGGATTATGCTACACCTTGTTTCCATCCCCTGACAGGCAGACAGCTGACAAAGAGATTCCAGTGAGTCAGAGGGCAGGGCAGGCCTCAAGCAGTCTGCCTGCTAGGATTTGGTTTAAAAAATAAAAAAAAAAAAGACTGCATTTCTCCAGAAAGGCACATTATTCATAAAGAAATTACAGAGAAAGACGGAAGAGAAAGATTAATGGACAAATTTTACTGATGCTACAAAGAAAATAAGAATTAATTCTCACTTAGAAGTGGTAAAATAAACCCCTTCTTTCAAAGTAAATTTCTGAGTTATTGACAAATACTGATTCAATTTATCTTCCATTCACTCACCTATCTGTACTCTGGTTTTTACCACATTATTTCCAAAAAAGTACTTTTCCTTGGTTTCCTTTTTACTAAAAATGATACTTTCTCAGTTCTTAAGATATTTGCATGTATACTCTGTAATACCTGGGACATTGTTATAGGCTGAGCATCCCTAATTTGAAAATACCAAATCCAAGTGTTATAAAATCCAAAAGTTTTTTTTATGGCCAACAGGACACTATAGGGGAAAACTCCACGTCTGAACTCGTGACAGGCTAGAGTCAAAACTCATGTATGATGTGTCAAATGCATTCTACTGTCCTGTATAATTAATTAGAACCAATTTTTTAAAAGTGAAAAAAAAAAACCTCAGGCAAATTAAAAATACTGTATAAAATTACCTTCAGGTTATATGTATAAGGCATATATAAATTGTAAATAAATTTTGTGTAAACTTGGGTTTTATCAACAAGTTATCTCATAATGTATAAGCAAATATTACAAAACCCCCAAAATTTGAAACCAGTTCTGGTCCTAAACCATTTCAGATAAGAAATACTCAATTGGTATTAAAAATTATTTGTTGTTTATCTGAATTTCAGTTTTTCCCCTGAAATTCTAATTTAACTGGGTGTCTTGTTTTCTCTCTGACAAACCTCCTAAATGAATTTTACAGTTAGTCCTGCCCCTGTTACACAAATTTCCCACTTTTGCTATACTGATTTTCTTTAAAGCAGTAGATAATCATGGTAACTCTCACACTTAAAACATAAACATCAATGAAGTACAAATTTCTTAATAAGTCTTGCAAGGTCTAACAATGAGTTCTCCCTACATCACTTCCTTTTGCCACCCAGCTTCATTCCATCCCACTCTACAGTGACAATGAACTAGGTTAAATTACATAATAGGTTATGATTTTTCTTTTTTCTTAGAATTTATACATTCTCCTTTTTTCAGAATACATGTCCCAACCTACCTCATGGCACAAAAATGGCTCTTAGTCATCTAGCACAACTGGATATTCTATTTTAATGCATTCAAATACCAAATGAATGAAAAGATTTGGGGAAAGATCAAATGAATTGTATTAATTCCCAGCCATTTAGTGACCAAACAAAGATGAAATACAGACCTCAATTTACCTACCTAACCAGTGACCCTATGACATCACACCTTTTCCATCCAGGAAAGTAGTGGAAAATAGAAGTAAAAAGAGTTGATCAACCACCACTATAGAACATTATAGGCAGGACTTTAAAAATTCTATAATATATAAAGGTAAAATAAATAGGTGGTTTAACTGAAACAGCAGAACTGAAATCAGAATCAAAATGCTGATATGCTACAATAGGTAATGATGGAAAGGCAGGGCATTTTTTTTCCCTTTCAAAATCTTTTGTAAAAGTTAGGGCTTTCAACAATTTTTTTCATAAGTGTAACGTGTTCCATCTAAAGGCAACAGATGGATTAGAATGTCATGGGAATTTCTTGTGGACCTGAGTAAAGTCTGTCAACTTTCAACAATTAAATTAATTTCAAAATAGACAAAGGATTTAATGTGGCTTCCTAGTTTATACCCTATAAAATGGCCCAATTAAAATAAATGGTTTACTGGCATGAGCCCTAACAACTTGAGGTGAGGGCCAAAGAAAATATGAAATGTATAAAATGTCTCCTTGTAAATACTTGGTACAAGCAAGAACAGTGAAAAAGCATCAGAATTCTTGGTAGACTCTGGCGTAGCACACACATTAAGACTGAGGTCTACAAGAGTAAACCAAAGAGCAAAGCAGTGGAAAAATAAAATACCAAGATGTTTGGAGTTAGCTGAGATACAGAAAGAGATGGCCATCTATTGCTCTGGGGCTAATGGTGAGGTCTCTCTTTTGAACAATTAATATAAGCCATTGTTTTGCTGGCTTATTGAAAATACTTTCAAGCAAATTATAGGGATTTGTGAAATTTTAAAAAAACTATCCCATAAATTTTCTAATAAAAAACAAGTAAAAAGGCTTTAGAGATTAATTATTATGACATATACTTCTAACTTTATGAAAATATGTTTTACCAGGTTTAGAACCAGGGTCAAGTGGTATGAAGGTAGCAATAACCACAATATATGTTTTACTTTTTGTTTGTTGAAATGGCATTTCTTAATCTTTGTAGGTCCTGCACCTTCTAAGGTATATAAGGTCTCAAGTTGAGAAAAATACAAAATGAAACCTAAAGCAGCTAGAATGCAAAAAAATAAATAAATAAATAAATAAATACAAAGAAAGAAGGAAGGAGAAACAAGTTTGAAATACATTAGAGAAAGAATTCTGGTCCACTCCTTTATAAAACCACACAGCAAGAAAATGGCCTTCTGGAAATTATCAGTTTAATAAGGTAGATCTTCATAGCCACTCCCCACTCCCCTCAATGTCCTTTAAAATACAATGATTAAGAAAAAATCTACACAATTTAAAAGAGGAATCAGCCTCATCGAACAGAGTTTCAGAGTACTAGAGGAGTTTGCCAAAAGAAAAAGAAAAAAAAAAAAAAAGAAGAGAAAGAAAAGGTATTTTGGGGGAATTATGATCCTTCATGCAGCAAATCCTTTTTACTCCCTCATCACTAATATCCCCCACAAACAATCCAAGGTAGCATCTGTTACCAGAAAAAGTACTTTGTCTGTGTCAGCCAATCTCTGGAGCCAATAGCAAGAGCTGACAGTGATGTATAACTATGTTGGAATAGCCTGATCCATCTCCATTTTGTTGACAAGGATGGCATCTTAGGCCATGGTGAGCAGGAGCAGGCTGCTTGTCCCCACTGCTCAGGTTGGCAGCATCTACTATCAAATGACTGTGTGTGTGGCAATGGGTTCAGAGACACAATGACTGTCTTATCTCCTGGAATTCAAGGAACTTCAGCCCAAAAACCAAAATAACTCCTGAGTGGGCACTACTCACTGACCCATGTCTGAGACAGGCCCTGTCAGAGGATATAGGGTCCATCATCCACAGTCAAAAAGAAGTGACATTGCTGTTTTAATGGCAAGGAAGCCTTCTATTTGGGTTCTCTGTAGCTGAGAAAGGCACATCATAAAAACTCCTTACCTAGCCAATCAGGCACTGTAAGTATGGAAAGACAACAGCAAACAAAGTAGGGCTTTTGTACTGCTGATTTTTGATGGAGGAGAGAGATTTGCACTTTATATTCTTCCCACATCATTTTAGATCTGAGAATCCAAACTCAATCCTGCTTTTAAAAAGACTGGTAAGGATGTGGGAGGGAGGAAAAAGACAAAGTCACACAATCCATAAGTTCCCAAAGAAGTTTTTGCATAAGTTGGTTGAAAGTCATGTGTTCAAGAAAACAATATTAGTCTATGCTATCCCTATTTTCAACCTATTAATTCCCTCTGCTCTTGAATTTTAAATGTGATTTCTTATATAAACATCCAATGTGCCAGCCCCTATAAAGAAAATGCAGAGAAAGAATGAACTACTGGTTAATGATTCTCCCTTAGAAATTTGCAAGTTTTACTGAAAATATTAAATTAAAATGAGAATTATCAATAAGAATACAGAATAAAACTGAGAAAAAGGAAACTAAGTGACAAAATGAATAAAGTAGACTAACAAAGACCGGTTACCCAAATCTCTACATGTTTCAGTATGGAATGAAAGCATTATTACAAAGAAGAGACATAAAATATTTTTCTGATTCCATTAACCAGTCAATCAACTAAAAGACAAAATTTATTAGCCATGGAGCTCTTCTCATGGAGCAAGTTATTGTCTTCATCATATTAAAGCAATAACAACTAATTATCCTTAGATTTTAACATGTGCAGAACACTTCAAATTATAGGATACAAGTTGATTTTTCTGCATACAAACTCAAAGTCTATCATCAATCTCTGACCTTAATGTTTCTTAGATGGAAAAAAGGGGAAAAGAAAAGCTTGTTTTAAAATTATAATTCAGAAGGATGAGGTTGAGGATAGCAGCTAAGGGATCTGAAATTAATGATACTGAAACCCATAGAATGTCTTTAGTAGTCTACCCAAAGGAAATTTGCATCTTCAAGCACTGTAAATTCTTTAACAAAGGAGGCATATGTTATTTTCATTTAATCTAGTAGATGAGGTTTAAATTTTTACTGGCTCAAACTTCCTTCACTTGTCTCTCTTCAAACCTTACACTCTTAAGATAGCTGTCTTTTCATACATGAGGCAGTGACAAATGCCTAAGACAAAATGTGAAAAGCATCTGTTGGATGAAGCATTAAAAATAAACCTTAATTAGAAAGGAAGCAAATTCAAAAATTTTCATAAGAATCCCTTAATATAAAATGGTGCTGTTTACTACAATGATCAAACATTTCCAAGCTTTATTTCACAGACAGTCAACTCCTTATTTTAAAATTTATTTCTACTGGTATTTATATCCAGATACCCAAGTTTCCAAAAGAAATACACTTACTTCTCATTAGTCACCTCTGAGGTTTAGGCCTGCTTAGCTAACATGTTTCATTATGGCAACTGTATCTTACCCACAACCACAGTGACATTTCTACTAGGATACTAAAGTACAGTGCTTCAGTTCTTCACTAGATAGTTTGACTTTCTCCTTAAACCAATGTTATCCAAAAGCAAGCACACTCTGAGATAACCCTGCCTGAAAGAATTATATATAAGGTTTCTTTTAGGAAAAAAAAAATGACATCATTCCAATGGCCACTGAATTTATAAAAAGCCCTGGCCATCACTCAAAGCAGGTTTGTAATTCCATATACTCTGAATGAAATTCTCCTGGGGAACCTGGCATCATACATAACTCTAATGAAAACTTTAGCAAACATATTAATTTACCTGGACTTACAAATATTTATTTACATCCTAGAATGTATAAAGCATTTCATATGCATTATTTCATTTAATTTTGTGATAACTCTCACAGACTTAAAAATATCCACACAGTCTCCTGTTTGTGATCTTAATGTCTTAGTATTAAATACAAATTCAGAAATCACCCTACCTTCTTCATCTAATAAAAAAAGATCCCAAGGCTCAAACGAGTTTTCTGAACACCCAAGACTATATAACTAATTGGTGACAAAACTAATGTTATAATACAATTTCCAGCTCAGTACTCTTTCCAGTGATAAAAAGTAGCAAAATGATGATTGCTAACAGTTATAGATCAGTTACGATAGTGATTACTCAATTATCACAAGTCTAAGAGATAGGTACAATGGTAAATTCATTCTTACAAATGAAGAAACTGAGGTTTAGAGGAATTGTGTATGCACAATTCATTAAATTGAAGATCTAGGCTCCAAAGGACAATCTGTTCTTATCATCTAAGATTTTAATTATGTATCATATAGCTGGCATATTGAAAATTCAATGTTGCTGCAAAGATGGTTTCATAACCCATAGAAGTCAATGGTAGTGTGTATATACTCAAAGGGCAACTCACTGATTCTCTAGTTGCATACACTAAAGAGATAATTACTTAAGAATTCCAATCACATCTTAGTTTGCCCTGCTATTCATATCACCTAATATCCATCTGGTCTATTTCCTACATCTATTCACTGCCGATCTGAGAGCTGAACAAAGAGATATAGAAGCTAAAGTAGCTTTTTGTTAATTCAAAAATCTAATTCAAGTACCATGTGTCAAGCACTATGCTAGTAACTAAGGGAAGAGGCTGAGCAGGGCAGACATGATTCCTGCCTCAACAAATGTACAGTTTACCTTTTCCTTGTACTCTGTGAAATCCACATAATAAAAATAAGTCCTCTTCTTTAACTGGTTTGAATAGATTTTTGTTCTTGCTGTTATTGTTTTTGAGTCTGTCCAAATTTATGTTGAAATTCAATCTTCAAGGAACAGTGATTAGGCCATGAGACTCAGACCTTAGGAATGGAATTTAGTAACCTTATAAAAGGATTGAAGGAAACTAAACAGGTCCTTTGTGGTCTTCCCACCCTTCTGCCATGTGAGCAAGATGCCATTTTGAAAGCAATAGCAGGAACATCACCAGGTATCCAACCTGCTAGATCTTGCACTTCCAGCCTCCAGAACTGTGAGAAATATATTGTCATAGTTTATAAATTACTCAGGACTTTTGTTATAGTAGTACAAATCAATTGAGACATTTATAAGTAAACATACTTAATTAAGGTAGATTATTATTATGAAAAGAGGTGTCACACAGTAGAATGTTTGGAATTAGTTAGCAAATGATGCTAGGGCAAAGGGTATTGAGATTTCCCTTCATTTTCCAGATGGAAAGTTAACAGTCTATGAAATGTGGCAGCCAAGCTCGAAGTTAAGGTATTACCTTTAGTCATGTAGGGACATGTTCTCCCTGAGGGTGAAGCTTTGCAGGAAAAATTCTGTTGTCACTTATCAATTTAAATAGCTTGAGGAATATGAGTCATGTGATCACTTTTAACAACATGGGGCAACTTATGGTGAAAACAGGGCAAATCTGGTTCTTCCTAGAACGTCCACTGCCAAGAATCCAAGAAAAAAAAGACAGAACTATAATGAAGCTGTATTGTAGCAATCCCCTTCTGCCTGCAGCTGGCCCAGTAAGCTGAAAATCAAGTGTATACGTTCATCTTTCAAGTTTCAGCTGCCTCCACAATCTCACCATATTTCCTTGATGAAAGAAAGGGTTCTGAGGGAAATTATAGAGTCCTGATTTTTGGAGCTTCCTATGTTGTGTGTTCCCCTGGCCAGAGAAGAAAGCACTCTGCTCTGCTCTATCCCTCACTGAATTTTGTTCTGTGACTAGGGTCTAAACACAACATGGGCTTGAGGATGATAAGCAAAATTCAGAGTAGAGAAGAAATAATATAACACCCAAAAGAAAATGTAAAAGCTTTCTAGGGAACCTCAGCAAAACCAGGGAAAACTCTGCAGGTATGTGCTTTGTACTACTTCTTCAAGGACGACTAAACATAATTTTGATTTGACAGTTTAATTACTATAGGGTATCCCACTGGAAAGGCTTGATTTAATATACCAGCTAGGAGTTATGTTCACAGTGTGCCAGGTTGGCTGAGACAGGTTTGGGTTTAGCTCTAGCTTAGTTGTTATTTAAGGGCCAGAACTCCCTCTGCATATTACAGGCCTAAAAGGCTGCAAAAGAAGAATGGAAGTATGGCTGTGTCACAGGTGCTTTTCCTATGGTTCTCACCAGGGTCCAGAGGACTCTCTCTCTTACAATAGGAAGATTTCCATAAAGGAATGCCTCAAGTATAAACAGAGACTCTTACAGAGAGTGCCTGAAGGTAGATAATTAACTATGTGGAACTGGAGAGGCAAGAAGTAGTGTGGAAAACAGGAAGAAGCAGGCGTAATTTTTAATTATTTCAATAACTTAGGGAGCTGAGCCTAGTGTTCAGAGAGATCTCTCTGTGAAGAGTTCTCAGTTCATTAGCTCCTGTGGCAAAATTACAAGCAAGTCTGTTAAGGTTTGTCTGATCAATATTCACTGAAATCACTTACACCTTAGTCAGAGGAGAGCAAACAATATCCAAAAGGACTTGCAGCCATTTATTTTAGTGAATATATGCAAAGAGATGGAAATGTTCAAATTTTTCAGGAATTCAAGGGTACTGATATTGAGCTAGAGTTCATTCTTCAGGGAGGAAGAACAAAATCTGATCTCTTAGTCAGAATGTGGTATTTAAGTTGCAAATGGTGTTCCACCACTATTTTATGTAATGGTGGCTCACTTAGATTAGAAATTTACTTTCAAGTTGTTTCCCCAAATCCTAAGAACAGGAAGAATCCACACATTGGTTTCCTGACTTGTAGAGTGAGGGTTATTATAGTAAAAATGGTGACATAGAAGGCTTTGGAGAGTCTTGTCCCTTTTCCAACAGTAAACCAAGCTCAGTTTAGTCAGCCATCAAAGAACCAAGAAAATTAGGCCAGATGTATTTTACTGCTTTCCTGTTCGAGTACCCAGTTTATTTTGTGCCGAAGATCCATGGGTTCTAGACAATGATGGACTACATATGCTAAATTTAAAAAATTATGATTGCTGCTGTATTTCCTTATAGCCAGATGTGCTCTGAATTTGGTTTAATTATGCCATCTTTCTAATGAACCAACCTTTTGAATAACTTAGGGAGCTGAGCAGAGAACTAAAAACTGAAAATACTTAGTATTATAGACCACAAAATATAGAAGTGAGAAAGTAAGAAAATCTGTAAAGGCATAGGATAAAGAAATGATCATTGTAATAAAAATCAATTTCAATGGTTTTACATATATTATTTCATTTAATTTCAAAACAATCCTGAGATAAATATAACAGGGATTAGTATTTCTAGTTTATTGCTCAGGGAGGTAAAATGAGTTATTGATTCAATCTTGAACCATCAGGCAGACATATACTTAAGTTCCCAAATCTTCTCTATCATGGATTACTGCAATAGCCTTTTAACTGGTTTCTAAAACTCCTGATAATTTCAGAGTTCCTTCTGGATCTGGGATTATGGTTCAGTGGCAGAGCACTTGCCTTGCATGTGCGAGGCACTGGGTTTGATCCTCAGCACTATGTAAAAATAAAATAAATAAAACAAAGGTATCGTGTCCATCTACAACTAAATAAAACAATTTTTAAAAATTAAATAAAATCTGGAATATCCCATTTTACCTTCAGGGTCCAGCAAGGTATATTGCAGAATAAAAGCTGAACATACATTTGTTAAATAAATGAATAGTTCAATGACTTAATGCTGATAACAAGGAGTTGAGCTGGAATACTAATCTACATCTCCTCATATTGAATATGCAAAACGAATATTTAGGAAATTCTAAACCCCACACAGACTGTACTAATTATTGCATATATACCAGCCAAGGAAAGAAATACTTTCATGCATTATTTCACTTAGTTGTGATCCCATCCCTATAATATTAGGAACTATGTCAGTGGTCTCTCTAAAAATAATTGGAGACTTGAAATTATAGTGAACTGAAGACACAATAGCCCAGGTTGGATCATGGAGGTAGATAAAAATCAAAATCAAAAATCATGGAGGTAAAATCAAAACCTCTGGTGTTTAAAACCCAGGATCCATTGTTCAATAACCTAAGAAATAAAGGTAGAAGAGATAAGAAAGTTCACTCAAAGCAGAAAAACTCAAGAATTCACTGTCAATTCTTAAAGGAAAAGAGATAATTGCTTCACATTTCCCAAATAACTTCTACCTTAAAGGTTTAGTAGCCTGTCAGTAAGAATTACCTAACAGCAATGCTCCTGTTAGATAATGATATCCTAGGCAGTCGTTACCATTCTTAGAGAACAGTTGAGCTAACTGACTGATTTTTTACAAAAGCATCCAGCCAAGAATTAGAAAATCATAAGTTTTCGATTATACCTTTCAGAAACCATAGCAGTTTCACAAATAACTACCAAGAAGCAAAAGTTAATTTCTTATACCAAATTAGGTGGCATCTTCAGATGTCACCAATCGACAAACTCTAGACAAAGGTTCAATGGTCTGCAAAAGACTTTCTGAGAGTAACTAGATAGACGCTAGCTACTGCTTCTGCTGCTCTGATGATTATAACAACAGGACCAGGTACTAATTATTGCATATATACCAGCTAAGGAAAGAAATACTTTCATGCATTATTTCACTTAGTTATGATCCCATCCCTATAATATTAGGAACTATGTCAGTGGTCTCTCTAAAAGTAATTGGCGATTTGATCCATTCTGTTGAACTGACACTAAAATCTACATTCTTAATGACTGCACTACACTAGCTGATTATTTCAGGCTTGTGGTAGTGTACATAATTCCTCTGTGCATTTGCGATCTAAGAAAATGGCAGCTCAGGCCTCAGAGTACACTCAAGGTACATTCAAGGTACATTCGCGTTAGATATTGTCCAAGGTTTGATTTCTTTCAAGACCTATATAGTTTTTCCAAGGACTTACAGACAAAAAGGAAAAAAAAATGGAAAAATATCTCATACGCACACCACTGGGTAGAAAAATGTAAGTGTTAATTATCTTGTCATTTGGGGCTTCTTTTATACGCCTCTGTATAGTTACTTGAATTTTATGTATCATTTCTTTAAGATTTTTTTATAGACCACCGAGCATTTAAAGAAAAAAAAGAAGGGGGTGGTATAGGCAGAGACATAGAATAGAACTCTTTCTTTTGAAGTAAAATAAATGTCCATGGAAAGTTTCTTGACAGACAAATTACTGCCAATCAGAAATAAAACATTAAATTCTAAATCAATGAACCTTAGTGGCTCCACAATATATGGAAGAAAATTTTCAGAGCTGATATTATGGTTATTAGCAGTACTGACATGCCCTTCAAATGTTAGCATCAAGTTGATCCTAAGTCTGAAGGCTATTGCAAATACTTATCAGCTTTTCAGAAAAAATATTAGCTCCCTTAAGCCCCTTTTACATGGTTAACAAACTATTATGTTTCCACCTTTTCAATAAATGATCTCTCCATTTCTAAGTCTTAACTGAAAGCTGGCTCCCTCTACTAAAGATGCTGATGCACTGAATAGTTCTCTCAAGTAGACACTGATCATTCTTCTAAATAAAATGTACTTCAGGCTGCTTAGTCTCTCTCCACTGCTCCTCCCAGGCCATCATTCCCCCCAAAGGTGCATATATTTTAGTTTATCACCTTCCTCCCTCTTTATTTCTTAAAAATGGGTAAAAGTTTGAATGTGAAAAGTAAAAAATAAATAATAGTCAATTTAAACACAATCATATTAAAAATTATATTCAATATAAATGGTCTAATCAACTCAACTAAAAAAATCACAGATTGTCATACTGAATTAAAAAGGAAGACCTGACTATATGCTGGGTACAACTTTAAAATACATATTTTTTAAGAGAATGGAAAAGAATATTCTTATGCAAAAACAAATCATAAAAACTTGGGTGGAACTATATTAATATCATAAAAAGTAGATTTTTCAAACAAGGAATATTAAAGGATGAAGAGGGTCATTTTGTAATAATAAAGGTATCAAGGTATCACGTGGACATAATAGTCTTTAGTATGTATGTACCTACTAATAGGGATTCAAAATATATGAAGCTGATAGAACTGAAATCCACTAATGAAAATGATTTCAACACCCTGTCAGTAATTGATGGAATAAGTATAAAGAAAATCAGTGAGACTATACGAGCCTTGAATAACACTATCAACGAACTTTACCCATTTGATATTTATAAAATATACCACACAGTGATAACGAAACACATAGTCTTTCCAAGTGCAAACAGAATTTTAGCAAACTCTACCATATCCTGGGTCATAAAATAAGTCTCAATGAATTTTAAAAAACTGAAATTATGCAAAGTACATTCTCTGGCCAAAAAGGACAGTAAACTTAGAATTTGCAATACAAGCATAACGATAAGAATGTCTAAATATTTGGGAAATATTCTAAATAACCAATATATCAAAGAAGAAAACACAAGAGTAATCTGAAAACATCGATTGAATAAAAATTAATAACACACCGGGTGTGGTGGTGCATGCCTGTAATCCCAGTGGCTCAGGAGGCTAAGGCAGGAGGGTTGCGAGTTCAAAGCCAGCCTCAGCAACTGCAAGATGCTAAGCAACTCAGTGAGACCCTGTCTCTAAATAAAATATAAAACAGGGCTGGGGATGTGGCTCAGTGGTCAAGTGCCCCTGGGTTCAATTCCTGCCCCCCGCCCATCGCAAATTAATAACATATCAAAATTTGTAGACTTTAGCTAAAACAGTAATTAAAGAATAATTTCTAAGATTCAAATACTCATGCTAGAAAATAAAATCCTCAACATATCTGAGTTTCTACCTAAAGTAACTAAAGAGAAATTAATAAAAACTAAGTAGAAGAAAGCAATAAAGGCAGAAATCAATGAGACAACTGGTCATTGGTTAGATTTCTCTCTCTCTCTCTCTCTCCATATTCTCAGGCCTTCTTCAATGTGGTCTCTTCCACATAGGCTTCCTGACTAGAATGGAGGCCTCAGGGCAGCTGGGCTGTCATTAGCATCTCACCAAGGACATGGAGGCTGCATCATCTTGTATGATGCAGCCTTGGAATTCACAAACAGCTACTTCTGCCATGTTCTATTGGTTACAATCAAGTTACATGCTTGTCTAGATCCAAGGGGAGGGTGATTAGATACCTCCTCTTAATGGGTTAGCATTAAGGCTATAGAAAAAGATGTGGTAAACAAGGTACTGTGTAGTAGATATCTTTGAAAAATGCAGTCTACTCTATAGATCTGCTTTGATGTAGAACATTATTTCCCTTTAACTTGAAAAATTACCTTCTAGGTTTGCTGTGGTACCAATTTTTGGTGAAAAAGTCTCTCAATTTCTGTTTATTTGAAAATACCTTTATTTTACTTTTAATTTTCGAAGAATATTTTCATTTGAACCTGGGGCCTCCCTCACAAATGCTAATAAGCAAGTGGTCTACCATAGAGCTACATCCTCAGCCTGGGATAACAGAGTTTTATTTGGGTTGATAGAATTCTTTTTTCCTTCTAGCACTTCAATGTTATCATTTTACTGCCTTCTAGTTTGCACTGTTTCTGATAGAAAGTTTGCAGTACTTCTTATATGCCTTTTTTCTTCAACAGATTTAAAATTTTCCTTTTATCATTTATTTATCAACCTGACCAAAACATGCCTTCATGTGGCTTTCTTTGGTTTATCCTGCTGAAGACTTTAAAGCTTCTTGAATAATTAAGTTAAGACTTTTTCCTCAATCATGAGGGAATTTTCAACCAATCATGTTCATCTTATCTTTTAAATTATGGAATATACTATGTAAGGTTTTTTCAGAAGCTCTTATCTGAAAATTTCCTGTCACGGGTGAGTCTATGTAATTCTACGTAATAAGGATAAAAAGTCCACATTCTATATACAGCAGAAAATTAAAAAATGAGTCTGGTTCCCCAATGATGATGTCACAAAGCAACTAACCAATAGAGCAACTGGTTACCTCTGAGAAAAATAAAACATTTTAAAAATCACTATCTAAAGTTTTTTATTTTCCAAACAGAAAGCATTTCTGACTGATCAATACATACACCACTTGTACTGCAGACTAAAAAGAGTTTGCACATAAGATGTACTTAGTTTCAAAATAAAATTTCAAAGCAAAGTGATTGGGAACTACATTCTTTTGACTATCTTTGGACTTAACAGGTTTTAAATGGTGTCTATTAAATGCACCTCTGCCTTATATCCCTCTCTAGATTGCAAGCTTCCTTGTGGCCAGACAGCTCTTCCATACTAAATACAGGTCTAGGCATTGTTAGGCATTCAAATTAGCTTGTTGATATGCTCATTTCTAAATGTCCATAAAATATTTCTTTTTTCTATACAGTCTGATTCCATCAGGAACAAGGACACTAAAGACAAAACTTCCCCCCCCCCTCACAAAAGCGAGTATGCAAGTAAGACAAAAAAGCAATGGGGTGTTTCACTCTCTTACGTTCACATTCTCTGACATCCAGGTTGAACTGCTGTAATGCTCCCAAGGTGAGCTGCCTTACTTCAGCTTCCAGCAAAAGTTGCATCAAGGATGTAGCTAAATGCTTGCATGCTGACATACATGCTGTCTGAGCCACCTTTCCCTGAAATACAAGAATGTAAACCATAAAGTTAATGGATGAAAATGAAACTAAAAAAAAAAAAAAATTAAAATCACTAATTTTTCAATTGGGAATTCCCCAGTTTCCATAAGGTTCTCCCCTTTATGATATCCTTACAGGCACACAACCTTGGAATTAAAGCATCCAGCAGCAGCATCAAAAATACTAGGTGCATTCCCATCAGTCATAGTAGCTATAATTTGTGTATTATAATATAATACACAAAACCCAGCTATGGGGTCAAGAAGCTCTTCTTTTTTTAATTGACAGTACATAAACAATACTCAATATCATAAGTAAACTGAGAAATAATATTCCTCAGAGAATATATGAGAAAGTCCTCCAATAAAATCTTTAAAAAAGTTGCGCTGGGGTCGTAGCTCAGAGGTAGCGCTTGCCTAGTACATGCGAGGCCCTGGGTTTGCTCCTCAGCACCACATAAAAAATAAATAAATGGGTAAAATAAAGGTATTGTGTCTAACTACAACTACAAATAAATATTTTTTAAAAATCTTGAAAAGTAGGGGTTAGGTTGTAGCTCATAGGCAAAGAACTTGCCTAGTATGTGTGAGGCACTGGGTTTGATTCTCAGCACCACATATAAATAAATAAAAAACAGTCCATCCACAACTAAAAAAAATTTTTTAAAAATAAATGTTAACAATAGTTTATAATTTATATAGAAATCAGAATTTACTGCTTTATGATTTCTTACATATAAAAATGATAATTTAATATAGAACAATTCCTCCAAAATAATCAAAAGGATGAACTTATTTTCTTTCAAAATTGGATTTTAAAATTAATATTTGACTGTCTTCTTAAGACAGAATGATATGCCTTAAAAAGTTTGAGTTTTTAAATTAGTGAATTCTCCTTTTTTGAAATTATGAAATACTCAGTTATACAGAAATATGTATTAAATCATATGATTGACACTTCTGCATTCACTAAACATTACAAATGTAGGCTAAGTTCCTATGCAGTGTCTTTAATCATTTCCCTCCCTCTCCTTGGAGGTAACCATCCTATTAGATAACCTTTTTGTATGTTAAAAGTACTATCGTGACAGGTATATAAACAGAAAAAATATCCAATAATATTTTACACATTTTAAATCTTCCTATACTATCTTATGGTATGTCCTTCTGCAACTAGCTTATTCAATTCATTATTATGAAGGTGGAGATTTTGAATGTATTACATGTAGCTGTAGTTTATCCCTTTATTGTTCCATAACATTCCTTCTTAGGAATCTATCACAATTATCTTGGCCATTCTTCTATTGCTGGAAATTTAGTTGTTTCTTCTTGGTTCCTTCACTTGTTCCTTCCTTCCTTCCTTCCTTCCTAGTTCCTTTCTTTTCATTCTGTTCTTCCATTTCCTTTCCTTTTTTTTCTCTTATAAACAAATCATAGACTTATAGAGGTGTAGTAAGAGATAATGAAAATTCCAGAGTCTGAATAAGTGTCCCTTTTATATGTTTTTTTCATGGACTTTACTGGGCCAGGGCCTTCACAAAAGTAGCAGGTTTTAAATGAAAAAAAAATTATATATACACACACAAATAAAACAATAATAAATCTTTTTATTTGCATCTTTTTATACATTTTGGATAATTCCTTTTTAATTTTTTTATTTATTTGTTCGAATTAGTTATACATGACATCAATATTCATTTTGATTCATAGTATACAAGTAGAACACAATTTTTCATTTATCTGGTTGTACACAAAGTAGAGTAATATCATTTGTGTCTTCATACATGTACCTAGGATAATGATGTCTATCTCATTCCACTGTCTTTCCTACCCCCATACCCCCTCCCTTCCCCTCCCTCCCCTTTGCCCTATCCAAAGCTCCTCCATTCCTCCCATGCTCCCCTTTCCCATTATGGATGATTCCTTTAGGGTTACTTTTCAAATCTGCCAGAGTTGAAGAAGAAGGCTATCACTACTGTGATTCATAATGTAAATGCTTACACATGAAAAAGAATGTAAAAAGAAAACGGAATCCCAAATATCTAATTACAAATGGCTACATGTAATACATTCAATGATATGTTCTGTCTATGCTGTTTACAATATTTCTGAGAATATCACTTATTGCAAAATTCCCAGCACTTAGTACTACTATGAATTTTTCTAATTAAACAAAGAGATTTTTTGTTTTATTACTTTAATTATTTTGTGCAGCTGAATATTTTCGATATTTATATTTGTCTAAAACGTGTAACAAAACTAACAATAATGATCTATTTTAACATAAATACTATAAAAATCTCTCATCTATATGATTCTGTTTGTATTTTCTGGTGATCTACATTTTACAAGAATTAAGGCTACAAATGGAAATCCTTAAGTGGAGGAGCAGAGGCCATGTGGGAAATAGGCAATGGAAGCACCAAAAATCTTAAAAGAGAAAAGTCCCATTATAATAGACAGTCATGTTAAATGTCTTGCTTTCAATTAAACCCACTGAGGACTTGAGACAGGCACCTCTAATGAGCAATAAAGTTCAACACAGTTGTCAGATTAGGCCCAGTGTGAACTCTCAGGGGGACAGATCAAGATGTGAAACTAACTGTGATTTTTGACAATGAGAGTGAAGAAAGAGGTGAGACTGAAGCGGATGCACAGAGACAGCATGGTAGATTGGAAGCCAAAGAAAAGGGAAAGGACCTAACCATTTCTTGGGCATCACTCTATACCAGATGTGCCTTTGACATGTTAAACCATTTCATTTAGTATAGTCCCTCAAGAATTAGTAGTATTTTTTCTTATATGTAAAGAAATTAGGATTCATCTTGAGAATTAAAAACAAAAAACCACATGCTTATTTGATATTTCTACTCAATCTCAAATCTGTGTTTTTCCACCAAACCATTACCTCAGGAAGTGATGTACTATACTACTATACTGTATCACTGTATTAGACTAGAATAGTTGGGCAAAAATAGTTTCAGAGAGTATCAGGAGGTTAAAAAGGTTATCCAAGAGAAACCTTAGGCCCAAGCAAATAAGGTAGTAGTAGTTTAGAAGCCAACTCTTCTAAGTATCTGCTGGAGCATACTTTTTAAACTTGTAGTGTAACATCCTCATCCAGGCAAAAACAGACCAGCTTACGGGACCCAAAAAAACTGAACATGAAAAATCAAAGAGCTTAAAAACAAAACAAGACAAAACAAAACAAAACAAAAAACAGAAAAGCTATAGGCTAAGATAGTATTTGCAAAATGCATTTCATTGGCCAAAATAGATTTCCAAGGAGAACTAAAACTGACCTAGTAAATTAAAGTAAGGTACCGCAGAGTCAAAAAGTCCCAAGTTTGAATTTTTATGTGTACCATGTGTTAGCTGTGTGATTTGCTTACAATATTTGACATTTCAGATTCAGTATTCATCTCAAAATATTAAATAGCTTACTAACTTGAACATTAACATGAAACAGACTTGATTTTCAAGACTATATCAATATAGATCAATCAACAGAATCAAAATGTACTTACATATGATCATATGTCTGGTTACTTTACCACATTGAGTTATTTAACTGCCTTCTAATCACTATCCACCCTTTCTCTCAGGCCCACTCTTTATTTTCAACAAAGCTTTAATTTCAGAAATATATTTTTTTCATTGTTATATATTTTTCTAATTCTAGAAGGCATTTTGGGCTTTGTTAATTCAAAGTTCACTCTTCCCCACATCTTTCCATTACCATGCTATCCCTGAACTTTCTAAGAAAGAATTAACCTAGACTCAAGTAATAACAACCAATCACCCAATGATAAAAAAATTGGCAGTTTCACCCTCTTCATTAAGTAATCCTAATATGAAGCAAAATCTAGAGAAAAATTTTTAACAAAGATCTCAAGGACAAAGCAAGAATTTGAAACTAAGAAAACATATACTGACCAAATATTTCACAAAAGTGCCTTTTGGATACCTGTAGCAACAGTTTCAAATCAGTCCTGATCAAATGGAGGCTGTATCTTACAAAATTATGCTAGAACTAAGGCACAGACTGCACTAAAATAAACAGAATGTTAGAAAAGAGGGAAATGAAATAAGTATCATCATTGTAATACTTTAAAATATGAGAAACATGGGATACAGGAAGATTAGGGATATAGGTATGACAACTAGCTCTACAGGCAACATCATGCTGTCTCTACATGAATCTATAATATGTACTCCATGACAGTCAGTAAATATAAACTGCACAACCTGGAAGTCAAATACCAAAGTACTTAAATAATTCACATTATTTATCAATCCAGTTACAATAACTTTTTGTAAGTTTTGGGAAGTACAGAGGAGTAAACCAGTAAGAAATTTGATTGTTAATTCAATAAGCTAGACATATTCCTATAGCAAGAACCAAAACTTGGTAGGAGTTAAGATTCTACTTTTTAAATTTGTTTTACTTTTCACTGTGCAGCTTTTTGGTAACCATATCAACTCACTGTCTTCAAAAATATACACCAGATTCATATTCCCTTATTTTAATTATCTCCTTTACCTCCTATTTTCTCCTTATGTACTATGCTACTTGTACCATGACATTATGTACTGAATGATGCTCTGCATTGTCATTTCAGGCATTTGCATTGCCTTTAAGAGCACATGGCTTGCTCTGGAGAGAAATGAAAATGAAATACAACATACCAACATTTATGGAATGCATAAAAAGCACTTCTAAGAGGGAGGCTTATAGCAAAAAAAATGCCTACATCAACTAAGAACAAAGATCACAAATAAACAATAATATACTTCAAGGAAGTAGAAAAATAAGAACAAACTAAGCCCAAAATCAGCAGGAGGAAGGAAATAATAAAAGAGCAGAAATGAATGAAATAGAAACTAGAAACACAACAGAAAAAAATCAACAAAACAAAAATTTGTTTTTGAAAAGATAAAATCAACAAACCTTTAGCTAGATTAAGAAAGAGAGAAGATTCTGAGAAATGAAATCAGAAATGAAAAAAGACATTATAGCTGATACTACATAAATAGAAAGGATCATCAGAAACTTCTATTCACAATTAAATACCAAGAAATTGGATAACCCTGAAGAAACAGATGAATTCCCAGACATATATCACACCCAGAATGAATCATGAATAAATAAAAAATATGAATAGACCAATAATGGGTAAACTGAAATTAACAGTCAAAACCCTCCTACTAATGGCATTACTGGTGAACTCAACCAAACATTTAAAAAACAAACACCAATCCTTCTCCAACTTTTACAAAAACATAGAAGAGGTGGATTATTCCAAAAACTCATTTTCAAGGTCATCATTATCATGATACCAAAGCCAAGCAAGGACACTGCAAAAAAAGAAAATTGCAAACCATATACCCATAAACGTAGATACAAAAAATCCTCAATAGAATTCTACCAAACCAAATTCATAACTGATGTAGAAAATGTTATTTTCTATATGACCACAAAAGCATAGGCAACAAAACTAAAAATATACAAATGGGTTTATATCAAACTACAAAGCTTCTGCACAACAAAGGACGCAGTATAGTGAAGAGAAAACCTGTAGAGTGGGGTAATATATTTTCAAAACATACATCAACAAGGGGTTAATATCTACCATGTGTTAGGAACTAATACAACTCATTATCAGGAGAAAACACATAACCCAATTAAAAATTGGGCAAAGGACCTGAAGAAAAACTCTCAAAAGACAACATACAACATACAGGCATATGAAAAACTACATTAATCATCAGAGAAATGCAAAATAAAACAATAATGATATATCATTCTCATACCTGTTAGAATGGCTACTATAAAAAAGATGAAAGATAACAAGTGTTGGCAAGGGTGTGGGAACAGGGAATATTTGTATTCTGAGGGTAGAAATATAAATTAGTATAGCCATTACAGAAGGCAGAATGGAGATAACTGAAAAATTAAAAAACAGAACTACCATATTATCCAGTAATCCCATTACTGAGTGTATATCCAGAGGAAATGAGATTGGTATGTTAAAGAAATATCTGCAATCTCCTGCAGCTTTATTCACAATAGTTAAGATATGGAACCAACCTACATGCCCATTTATGAATGTCTGCATAAAGAAAATGTGGTATGTATGGAATACTATTCAGCCTTAAACTGAATACTTGAAAATTGTTAGGAGAGTACTTTAAAGTGTTTTAACCATAAAAGTGATAAGTATGCAAAGTAATGCATAAGTTAAATTGATTATTTCATTTATTTAGTCATTCATCCCATGATACTTATATATATCAAGAGAGATTGCACACTATAAATACATACAGCCTGTATTTGTCAATTAAAATAAGATTGAACAAACTTATGCTACTTACAATAAAGGGATGATTCTCACAACATGATTTTGAGCCCTAAAAGCCAGATGTAAAATCACATGTACTGTATACTTCCATTTGTATAAAGTTTGAAAACAGGAATAAATAACCATCCTGAAGACATGTTATGTTCCTGCTTAAAAACCCTTCCATGCCTTGGGGGATATGAGGACTTTTCTAATAGTCTCTGGATGCTGCTTACACAGAATGCTCCAGTTGGGAAAAGGTATTCAGCTTCATAGTTATATTCATATGTTATACTTCATTAAAAAGCTGACTTGCTAAAATAAAAAGTACATGATTTGCAAGGAAAGAAACTCTGACTTCTTTGTCATAGGTAAACCTAAATGAAGTATAGTTTAAGACTGCACAAAGTAAGTATGCAACTGGTAACTAACTTTATCTCTTGGGGATAACATCCTCTTCTGAAAAAAGAAAGATAACATACACTGTTACTTAGCCTAAAACAAAATTAAACACAATTATGATAAATGTGTAGAGATCTTACAAACTCCTTTGAAGAAATACAGAGAGACTAGTATTCATTTCTTTCAATTACTAAGTACTTCAATTACACACATACCAAGTGCTATATCCTAATATTCAGAAGCAAGTGAGTAGAGGTGAAAAGCCTGGAGCAAGTACTGCCCTCCTCAATACCTCTACCAGCAACACCACAGAGGTTACTTACATTTACTGAGCACTGACCATGAGTCAGATTTTTCTTTTTTTTTTTTCTTTTTTTCCTTAGGGCTGGGGATTGAATCCAGGACCTCACATATAAGAGGCAAGCACTTTACTACTGAGCTACAGCCCCAGTCCTATGGCAGATTTTTTTGAAAATGTTATCTCATATGATTCTTACAAGAACCCCCTAAGGTATTTAATCCTTAATTTACAGATAAAGACAGAGAGGCTAAGTAATTTGAATATATCCTGTACATGATGGGGCTAGAATATGAATCCAGCCTGTCAGACTCCAAAGACTCTTTAATCTTTTGATCCTGCCTATAAATAAAGGCCTTGTGATAGCTGCTATTATCTTTTGGTTGCGCTGTGATTTGAGGTAAAGGAATGGAGAGGACAGGAAGATAAAAAAATCAGTCAAATCCGAAAGGCCAAGATGTTGAGTAAGAATTTTCCTCCCTTCCCTGATCTGAGCAGGCAACAAAAGAATGCTGAATCCATAGCAAATACTTAGACTGGACTCCAACCACAGCGATTCCAGGTTCCCGATCATCAAAGATCTTACATAAATGACTTCTAGTGGCCAACCAAAAATTTTTCTTCCCGTGGATGATCTTAGGAAATTTGAAAGAAATAATATGGAAAGAAAGGTGAGGAGGTATTTTACACCAGCTTCCCCTTTAAAAAAATCATATCTATAATGCCTTTATTTACTTCCCAGTGTTTACTCAGCGGCTTTTTAATCTCACATCAACTTTCTCTTTATAAATCTCTTTATAAATCCCTTGTTTAAATTCTGGTATGTCCAACTTTATCTTCGTATAATTACTCAAAGATTTTTTTTTCACTGTGAAATAAAGAGCAATTCAGACAAAAGTAGATCAAGCAAGACAAGTGAGAACCATTCAGAGAGAAGGTGACGTTACCCTTTCACTTATGCACCAGTAGCTGTAAAATAACTCTTCTTGTCATGACTCTATTTCCTAATGCTCTAGCCTTACCTCTACATAGACACTTCTTTTATTAGGGATCCTTGCCTTAGTCCTGCCTGGCCATGGAACTTGATTGTTGGATCGCTCCTATAATTTATCTTTCTCTATTGAACAACGAAGCTCTTTTATTCTCTTTTTCTTAATATCCATTAGCTATGGGTGAAGCTATTTCATTCCCAGAGCAATGAGACTTTTGCTTATGTTGAATAGATGTTCGATGCATAACATTCTGAAGATCAAGTTCTTGTATGTGTTTGTGTTATCTGGGACTCATGTCTGGAACTTTGGTTCCCATGTGATGAAAAAAATCCCATGGCAAGATTTTAATCCACCCTTATACCTAAATCACCTTTAAAATTACCTTCTCAAGTAGATTCTTCCACAGCTAAATCCACATCTTGGGAAGCATTATAATTCTTTTTAAAAAGAACATTCTTAAGTTCAATTAGACAATCTGTAAAAATATATGCTCGTTAAAGAGAATGTACAAATCCTGATTCTACACACATATGCATAAGTGCACACAGACACATACGCACATATTTCCTAACAGCTAAAGTAAAAGAAGCCCAAAGATGATTGAAATACCATGGGAAAGATATGAGATATTATTTGAAGACATGAGTAGAGCCTATAATAAAATGGTGGCCTCTCAGTAAAAATAAATAAATAAATTTCTTTTCCTTAATAAGAAATAAGCAAAAAGAAAAAATGAAGGAAAACAATCTGTATCTAATTTGTCATGAAGTAAAAGAGAGCTGGAAATATATACTCAGAATGAAAGAGTCAGAGGACATAAAAAGCTGGTTCTGAGATTTTCCCAGTTTTTTTCATTTTCTTATTCTCAGTCACTTTTCAAGAAAAACAAGAAATCCTTTTGAAAACACTTGTTGCTATGGATGATTTTACTGAAGGGTAAATACAGATAGTAAATGTGCAAATCTTTTGTACAACTCAATGCCTTATATGTATATAAAAAACTATGAAATTGCACTTCAGATTGAGAAAATTCCTGAGTTCCTCATGCCCTACCTATACATTGAGAAAACATCTTTCCTAACTTAGAGACCCATAGATTAGTTTTGTCTGTTCATCAATGTTATATACAAGGAATTCGACAGACTTCTTCTGGGCATGTACCCAAAGAAAGTGAAAATCACCACCTCCTAAAACTATCTGCACTACCATGTTCACTGGAGCATTATTCATAATAGCCAAGATATGGAAACAAACTAAGTGGTCATCAATAGATGAACAAATAAAGAAACTATGGTATATAATACAACAGAACAGGCAGTCCCCAAATAAACCAAGACCTTTCTGTTTGCCACAATATGAATAATATTGGATGATGATATACCATGTAAGTAAGACAGGCACAAAAAGAAAAATATTACATGATCTCACTTGCATATGAAGATTTAAAAAAAAAGAAAATTCAAATATATCAAAATTGAGAACAAAATAGTATTTATCAAGGATGGAGAGATGAGGGGATGATAAGGAAATGGGAGATATGAGTCATAGGATACAAAATAACAGATTTGTAGAATGAACATAGTCTAATGCACATCTTGAGGATATAGGTCATAAATTTCTATTGTATATGGGATTCATAATAAATGAGTAAATTTTTAGCTGGTTCTTATAACATATACAGAAATGAGTAACTATGTGAGGTTAGGGATATGTTGATTTTCTTTACTTCAGTAACTTTTTACTGTCCATATATATCCCATAACATCAGGTTATATACCTTAAATGTATACAAAAACATTTGTGGCTTAGGAGGCTGAGGCAGGAGAATTGCAGGCTCAAAGTCAGCTTCAGCAACTTAGCAAGGCCAACATAGTGAGACCCTGTCTCTAAACAAAAAAAGGACTGGGGATGTGGCTCAGAGGTTTCGAGCTCCTAGGTTCAATCCCTAGTTACCCACCCCCTGCTAAAAAAGAAATCCTAGTAATGATATCATTTGTGCCTGGCTTCTTTTCTCAACTAATGTTTTCGAGATTCATTCATTCATGTTGTTACATGTATTCATAATCTGTCTCCTCTTCCTGCAGAGGGCTACACATAAATCACAATTTGTTTATTCAGTTTTCTATTGATAGGCATTTGAATTATTCCCATTTACAGATAAAGTTTTTTGTTTTTCGCTTTTTTGATACTGAGGATTAAACTCAGGGGCATTTAACACTGAGGCATATCCGCAGCTCTTTTCTAGGACCTCACTGAGTTTCTTAGGGTCTCACTAAGTTGCTGAGGCTGGCTTTGAATTTGCAATCCTCTTGACTCAGCCTCCCAAGCACCAGGATTATAGGCATTATACACCATTGTGCCCAGCATACAGATAAAGTCTTTAAGTGGAAACATCCACACAAATACCCACAGCAATTGTTAATTTGATGAAATACAATCTATCAACTTTTTTCTTATGGCCAATGCTGTTTGTAATTTACCTAAGAAATCTTTGCCTATCTCAAAATCATGAAGAGGTTCTATTCCATTTTTTTAGTAGACTTATTGTATTAACTTTCACATTTAGCTCTATACTCCATCTCAATTTATAGCATAGGGCAGATGTTGAGATTAACTTTATTTTCAATTCAAATACTGGTTTCCTGGATCACTTCTATTGAAAATACTTTTTCCTACTGATTGAACTATATGGCACCTTTGTTGAAAAGTTACCACATGCATTTGGGACTGTTCTGAGACTATCTATTCTGTTCCATTGATCATTTTACTTAAGCTAATGCCAATATTTCACTATAATAATTGTTAAAGTTTTATAGTAAGCATAGAAACTGGGCAGCACAAAATCCTCCAATTTTATTCTTCTTAAGATTCACGATAAGTCTTAGTTACGTTAGGCCCTTTGAAATTTTATATAAATCTTAAAATCAGCTTATAATATCTACAGAGAAATCAGCTGGCATTTTCATTGTGAAATATCAGTATTTCTCAGCTAAGTTTCTTTGAAAGAGGAATTGAGCATTTTTCAGAATGACTTACAGAAAATAATTAATAATTAATAACTGTTTTATCATTTCCCTCAAGGTTGGTACATAACTGGTACTATTCTGCATTCATAGGAGAAATGTTAAGTCATCTATAGTGAATGCTATAGAGGATTAGGGCTTAATTCTAATTAAGAAGCCTGGTGGAGAAGAGCTACTATAGTTACATTTTCTGAGACTTACACATTTTGACAATATCAAGTCCACTGAACCAGAAATTGTTCTTCATTTAAGTCTTTTCTAATTTCTCTTGGTAATATTTTGTTTATAAATATTTTATTTATATATTATATTTACTATAAAATATTTCCATATTGTGATGTTATTCTTAATTATTTCCAGTTTAAATGTTCATTATTCATATAGAGAAATGGAATTGATTTTTCATAGTGATCTCCATCCTGTGACTTTGCTAAACCATTAGTACTTGTATGTGTGTATGTGTGTGTGTGTGTGTGTGTGTGTGTGTGTGTGTGTTGCATGTGGTGGAGGTATCTATCTATAATTTTTTTTAATAGTGATCAAATTTTATTGTTATATTGTGCACTTATGCAAATATGTAACAACAAATCCTACCATTATGTTCAAGTTTTATACACCAATAAAAATATGGAAAAATAAAATTTATGGAAGATGCCTAGGTTATATAAAAATACTATGTATTGCACATAAGTGGCCTGATCATCCATAAATTTTATTGTCTCTAGAGGTTCTTGGATCTAATTCTCCCACACATACCTGGGATGATTATAATAACCTACTTTTTGTCTTTTTACAGTTTATGACTAAAACCGATTTTATCTGATATAATTATTATTACTCTTGTTCTCTTTTGGTTTATAAAATGCTCAGAATACCATTTTCTATCCCTTCCCTTTCTTTTTATTTTTAATTTTTTTTATTATTAGTTGTTCAAAACATTACAAAGCTCTTGACATATCATATTTCATACATTTGATTCAAGCGGATTATGAACTCCCATTTTTACCCTGTATACAGATTGCAGAATCACATCGGTTACACATCCACTTTTTAACATACTGCCATACTAGTGTATGTTGTATTCTGCTGCCCTTCCTATCCTCTAATATCCCCCCTCCCCTCCCCTCCCCTGCCCTCCCATCTTCTCTCTCTACCCCATCTACTGTAATTCATTTCTCTCC
>NW_025999977.1:1344711-1372636 GCF_001458135.2 Marmota marmota marmota | reverse complement strand
TTAGTGATACTCTCATTTGAGTTTTTAATTTGGTTTATAGTTTTCTTGATTTCTAGGATTATTGTTTGATTTTTTTTTATAATCTCTATCTCCTGATAAAGAGGCTTATTTGCTTCTTTTATCTGTTTATGTAATTCATTTTCAATGTGTTCTTTCATTGTTTGAATTTGCTGTCTCATGTCCTTTTAAGATTCCATTCGATCTGTCTAAGGTATTCCTTGAGTTCTTTATTTGATCATTTTTCTGATGCCTCTAGGTCCTCCTATATATTTAGGCTGTCCTGCATTGTTTGTACTCCTTTTCTTCCTTGCTTTTTCATGCTGCTCATGTTACTTCTTGTTCTGTTTGACTGCTGAGTTACTGTTTATTCCTATAAATTTATTTGGTTTTGTATGTCTCTGGGGTCTCTCTTTCATCATGGGAGACTATGACTAGAGATGATGAGTTTTGTTGCAGTTTAATGCAGATTCATTCGTTTCCTAAACTGTGTACGGTTTCTGATGTCAGATAGTGGTCTGCAGTTTGGTCTTGGGACTTATATTTAGGTCGAATGATGTGATGGGATTGAGGTTGGTATCCCTTCCTTGGAAGGTTGCTCTACTGACAAGGGATATTAACAGGAGAATGGTCTGGAGTATTTGGGGGTAGCTAGGGACTTGGTAGCACTATATAATGCCTCGGAACATTTACCTATACATATTTAGTAAATTACACATAAACAGCATTGTGATGCTTGGGAGGAAAGGTATTAGAAGGGGAGGGAAGAAGTCACTAAAGAGAATGAGAGTAAACAGTTAGAATTCAAGGAAAGGGGAATAAGGAAATTGAAAAGAAATGAAAAGACAGAAGAAAAAATAGAAAAAATAGAAAATTAAAAAAAAGAAAAAATTTAAAAAAATAATTAAAAAAATTAAAAAATAAAAAAAAGTAAAAATAAAAAAAAAAAAACAAATAGAAAAAAAATTTTTTAAATGCAGTCTTAGAGTTTGACTAACTTCTCTTCCAGTAGGTGGAGCTGTGCCCACCAGTCCAAGCTTCTCCTCTCAATACGCAGGAACCACTGTGAAGCAGCTCCTCCTCCCCGACTGGGCGGGTCTCCAATCCTGAGTGCCTAGGGCCTTTTCTTGTGTCTAGTCACTTCCCCACTTTTCCTCCAGCCAGGCCCCGCTCACTGGTGAAGCTCACCACAATACTGGCTACACACCAGGTCTGCTGCTCCCGGGAGCCCTATTTTCTTGAACGACTTGGCATACTCTCCCTGCTTGCCATTCCCTCAGACCCTAAGGTTTTGGAGCATGGGGCTGAGAACCCTCAGCATATTTTGCCTGCCCTCTGGTAGCCACACCCCTGGTAACTGGTGCAAGAGACCTCAGTTGTCAGCACTGGTGGGAGCGGTAGCCGGGGGTCCTGCGCTGTGGGTCCCGCGCCGCTCCTGATTCCTTTGGTCTGACTATCGAGCTCACGGGAGAGCTGGGAGGGGCACTTGAGGTTTCCCCGCTGTGTGGAGAGGGAAGACTAGGGGGTTACACACCTGCCGCCACCAGATTCAATGAAGTTATTTCCTCCGCCGCATTCTGGTAATGTCAGGTCTCTGCCATGGTGATATCCCATGCGAATGGCGACAGTTCGTTCCCTTTGCCGGGTGTCCGATGCAACGGGTGGGTCCCGACCGGCTCTCCCAAGGCCCGTCTCAATCCTGTGGCCACTGCCTATGAAGGCTCGGTTGGTATTAACCTCCACAGGTTCACGGAGGAGCCGACAAGTTGTTTCAGCGGGAGTGTTTAGCGCTGAGTCACAGCGGTTTGTCTGCAAGACGCAGGCGAACGGGAGCCTGAATTCAGCTGCTCTGGGCTCGGTGTGTGTTCTGAGGGGCGCAGACTGTTCGCACCAGATCCATGTCAGCTTAGCATTGCCTAGTGATCCTGAGCAAACAGCATTTAGGCGGTTTAAGGCTCCCTTTACCCGCGCAGCTGAAGAGGTCAGAGACTTGATCTCTCCGCACCCGCCGCCATGTTGGATCTCTATCTATAATTTTTGACACATTTTCAACATAGATCATGTTGTCTTTACAAAAATAAAGAAAAAATAAAGAAATCTGAATTCTTTCCTTCCATTTCTATTAGCTTTTTTTTAAAATTTATTTTACTTGCTTTACTACACTAGTGGGCTCTATAGGATGTTGAACTAGAGTGGTGAGAGCAGATATATTTATCTTTTTCCTGATCACAGGGGTAAAACAGTCTTTCCATTAAAATATTAACTTTAAGTTTTTCATAGATACCTTTGATTAACTTGAAAAATTTTAATTTTTGCTTTGTAGGTTATTTTCATGAAATGTTCAATGCTTCTAAATGCTTTCTCTGAATCTATGGAGATCATCATATGGATACACACACACACACACACACACACAGAAACACACACAGGCCACTTTTATGCAGAGACTGGAATCATCTTGTTTCTATAATTACTTTAGGTCAGTACTAAGGCTACTTTAGAGCCATGATTAGCCACATTCTTCTGGTGCCTCTAGTGAATAATTTGGGAGTTCAGCTTGGTCTTACAGGATGGAATTTGAATATCTCTCTGCCTTGTGTGAGTTCTGGTGATTGTACTCAGCCTCTGAACACTGGAAGTTCCTTTATTTTTTCATGACCTTATGGATTTTTCACAGGTTACTATTCAACCAAAACCTCAAGGGATCCAATGAAGATTTCTCCTGTTATTTCTTAGAATAACTTTCTCACTCCAAACTACTTCCTTGAAAACTGTAGTTTCTTCTCCAACCTCCAGTCTTTGCCTTCTGTTGGACTTGGCCTTGGTTCTCCCCTTCCTGTACAGCAATTTGCAAAGCACCTGTAAGAGACTGCTAGGGTTACACTTCTTTTGTTTCTTTCTCTAGGATCGCTGTACTGTACTGCCTACTGTTCAATATCTGAAAACAGTTATTTCTTTTTTCTATTATTACATATATTTGTGGTTGAGATTAAGTCTGGTAATGTTATTGTTATCATAGCCAGAAGGAGGCATCTCATCTTTTCTCAAAACACATTTTTGCTAGTTACCTAACTATACCAATGTAGTCTTGTCTTTTCTTAATTAAAAAGTTTCATTCTATTGTCCTCTGGCCTCCATCATTTTTATGAGGCATCATCCATCATTCTTACTGTTTTCCCCATGAATGTGTCTTTGTTCATTAGCTGCTTTTAAGATTTCTTTTTCCTTATACTTAATAACAGCAATCTGGTCATTATGTATCTTGACATAGTTTTCTTTTAATTTATTCTCCACTGGCTCATGGAGCTTCCAGGATCTATGAAGTAATGCATTTCTTCAGATATGAAAAAAATTAAGCATTACTCCTTTAAGTACTGCTTTTGTACCATTATCTTTCTCTTCTTTCCTTCATGGATGCCAGGAACAGAAGTTCCCAACTGTCAATTAAAATGTTGATCCACTTAACAATTTATTATGGTGTCACAGAAATATGCATTCAGTAGAAACTGTACCTTGAATTCTAAACTTTTCCAGAGCTAGTGATATATATGATATGATATTCTTCTGTGAAGTTGGGCAGCACCAGGAGGTCACAGCTCCCTGTCAGTCATGTGATCATAAGAGTAAATGACTGCTACCCTACAATGAACTGTGGTGTTTCATAAGTTAGCTATATTATGCATTTTCAACTTGCAATATTTTTAACTTATTATAGGTTTATTAGGATGAAAGCCCACTCGAAGTTGAAGAGTATTTGTACATACACATTTTAGATCTTTCAATTGTATTTCATCTATCTCTTATGCTCCTGTCTGTTCTTAAAATTAAATGCTTCTTTTCTTTTTTTCTTTCAGTGTGCTTCAGGTTGGGTGTTTTCTATAGTACTGAACTTCAGTTTGCCAATCTTGAATTATGGTTTGTTGAGTCTGCTATTAAACCTACTTAACACTCTTTTTAAAAATTTCATGCACTAAGTCATTAATCACAGATTTTGTATTCAGCTCTTGTAGAATACATATTTGACTCTTAATTTCTATTCAAATAATTCATCTTTTTTTCTGCATATCCATTCTTTCCTCTCTTTTATTTAACATATTAATCAAAGCTATTTTGAAGGTTTTGCTAACATTGATATTTGGATCATCTTATGATCTGCTTCTGTTGACTATTTGACTTTTGATTATAGATCAGTTTTTTATGCTTATTAGAATATTAGAAAATTTTGTTTTGTATGCCATGCATTGTAGACAAGATGCTACAGATTCCAGGCATGGTGGCACATGCCTGTAATCCCAGTGACTCTAGGGGCTGAGACAGGAGGATCACGAGTTCAAAGATAGCCTCATCAAGGGTGAGGTGCTAAGCAATTCAATGAGATCCTGTTTCTAAATAAGGGGCTGGGGTTGTGGCTCAGTAGTAGAGTGCTCGCCTAGCATGCACGAGGCACTGGGTTTGGTCTTCAGAACCACATAAATGTAAAATAAAGATATTGTGTCCATCTAAAACTAAAATAATAAATATTTAAAATAATTCAAAATAGGGGTGGGGATGTGACTCAGTAGCCAAGTGCCCCTGAGTTCAATCCCTGATAACCCCCCCCCCAAAAAAAAAGATGCCATACAGGCTCTAGGTTAACCAATTAGCCTTAAAAGACTTTTGAGTTTTATTCCAGCAAGCTGTTAAATTGATGAATCATCTTTACCTACATTAGGCTTGGTTTTTAAACTTTATTACTATGGATCCCTGTTACTTTTATACTTACTTGAAGAGCCTTATTGTCATTAATCCATGTGTGGACTTACTGATATTTAAACAAAAAGCCATGGTGTTTACCTAGTCTCTTATGGGTTCAATCCTCAATGTCTATGCTGGGTAATTTCAAGAGTATTTGCTTAGTTTTCAATATCCAGAAGCTGCTATTGTCTTCTGAGCTACCAGAAGCTTAGAGATCAGTGCAGCTTAGAGATCAGCCAAGGACCAAACAGGAATTTAATAAAAATGGTAGTGAGGTATCCTTCTCTGTGTTTCTCTGTACTTTGTTATACTGCTTACTTAAATCCTATTCTTAATGATATTCCAAACACTAAAGCCTTCCTTCATTAGGCAAAAGTTTGATTTTATATTTTCTCTAAGTTTTATAGTTGTTTATGACTAGAGGATAAATATGGTGCCAGTCTCACAAAATAGATCCTAAAAATAATCTTTTTTAATTTACGAATTTGTACCAAACCAGGCTTGGGGTCGGGGGACACAACACTGTAAGGATCATGTAACAAATATCTCCTCGGCCAATAGTTCTATATGTCTTGTGATGCTTTGCATTATCATCTTGGCAAACATGTTTGCTTTATAAGAAATTGCATACATAAATGTTTATTTTGAACCCAAATTTACATTAAAAGTGTAGCTATTAATCGATGCATGTCCATTTCAAAACAACTATAACTCCACTAGCAACAACCTTAAGAGATCTATTGCTATGAATCAATAATGGTGTCAGAGCAAAAGTAAAGAAAAAAAATCTAAGGTAAATAAATTACAGACATGTAGTTTAATGAAAACCAAAGTACATTTTAGATATGACAACTTAGAATACTTAGCCTTTGACTCAGTTACATCATCTACAAAATAGGAGTGTTGTAATTGTTAAATAAAAATAAATCCTAGGTAACACATATTGTGCTGAGTAATGCTGTATGATATACATAATTTTTATTCCTATAGTTAAATATGGAAACTACTTAAAAAGACATTGGGTATATGTGCTTAAATTGTAGGTATTTTATAAGTGCAAAATATTTTACTGTTTATATCTTTTATAGAATTGTAGGATTTTCTTCTTTCAAACCAAATAATTCTATCTGTGAAAAAAAAGTGGAAAGTGTATTTCCTGCTCTGAAACAAATCAAGAAAACATTCAATTAAGTGATAAGTTAAGCAGAATAAACTCTAAGTCCTATATGATTTTAGAAGAAAAAATCATGAGGCCAAATCATTACAGAAGCCTTCGTAAAAAGTGGATCTCACTGGGTGATCCTCATCACATTCCAACAATGACACCAACATGGAAACTTTTTCAACTGACTTACAAATAGACATGGAAATAAAATAAAGTACTCTCCAAATAACAATTACTGCTATACAACCCTCTATAAAGTGAGAGGTGCTTATAATGAAAAATAAAAGCTTCCCTTCTCTTCTCTCAACTCCTGTTCAGGTTACAGGTCAATTTCACCAAGTCATCCCATTAACACAGAAATGTCTTTGAAGGTATTCAGTCTTTGACGAGCCTGACATTTCACCAAACTACAACCAAGATGTCAATGAATCAGATTCAAATATTAATGAGCAAAAGGTCAGGATGAGGTAATCTCCAAAGCTCGATTAGTTCCTGTTTTCTGGCCCTATCCAATTCCCCCTGCCCTTTCTCCAGTCCTCTCTTACTACATACATTTACAATCACTGGCTTATTTTCAAGATACACCCTCTGAACTGTAATTTCACTTGAAGTGGATTTTAAGTGGAGGCTTCCCAGATGCCAGAGCCCCAATCCAAGAGTGATCTGTAGTGATTTAAAGTTAAAATAAAAAGAAAGGGAATCAACTAAAAATTAAATCCAGTTTTAATATTTAACTACCAGAAAAAATAAGGAAGAAGAGAACAGAGAAGAAAAGAAAGGAAAAGAAAAAAGAAACCCCTCTCTTTCAAACTTTCCAATAAGCTATTTAATAATGTGACAAAGCAAAGCATATTAAAATATTAACCAAAGCTTCCAGGAAAACCTGTATAATCTCAATTGTTTATTCAAGACCTTTACAAACCTCATAAAAAATTAAGTGGGCTTGGAAAAAACACACCACAGCCATAGGAGAAAGTTTACAAAACACAATGGTACAGACGCCTGACTGTCTGCCAGCCAGTCCCTTTTAACTTCCATGTACAACTTATTACTCAGTTCCTAACTGGTCAATACCCTAAATAAGAGCATTTCTCCTCCCAAACACCTCATTAGCTTGAGTTTCTTTTTTGCTTTTTTGAGCTAATGTATCCTGTAGGTGCTTTGGTTCATTATTCTCTGCCAATAACAAATGCTTCGTTTCAGAATATTTAAAACCTTAGGTTTCTTGGAGGGAAATAATTTAAGATCTTCTTTTCAAGAATTTAATTAGCTCTTTAATTAATCTCACTATGGGAGAACAGTACACAAACCATCATGTCCAATTTATGGGATGTGGTAGTAAAAACAAGATAGGACTAGAGAGGAAGTGATAGACAGAAAAAGAGCAAGAACTTTTCTTCAGATTGACTTAGGTTCATATCTTGGCCCTTTCACTTATATGACCTTCAGGACATTATTTAATTTGGGTTAGACTTAGCTTCCTCATCAGGAAAATACAGAGAACACTACCAACCTTACACAGACAATATGCAATAAATGCTTAATATAATATGGAGCCTAATACAGTGTGTGAGACAGAGTCCGGGCCCAGTGAATGGTAGCTACTTGATTATAAAATGCAACAATATGAATTGCAATGTATTCTGCTGTCATACATAACAAATTAGAGTAATTTTTTTTAAAAAAAATGCAGCATTACTATCCATAGCTTAAGGGAAATTTAAAATCAAATTTTATGAGTTTTCCAGGTAGAAATTAAATATTCCATATTCTTGAATAGTAGTTATAAAAAAACATGAAATTTCATAGTCAATTTTCATATGCCTAGAAATCCACTCTGAGTCAACTGTGTTGCAGGAAACAAAACATCAAATGTGAATACTTCACAACTTGGGAAGATAAATATGCTTAAATCATTTATATCAAGAAAACAAGCTGAATATTCTCCCCATTCCCTCCCTCAATCCTTCTGAATGGCCCTAAAAGGAACTGCAAAGAGGAAACTTTTCACCACTGTGTATCGGCGTAAATACAGGAAAATATGTTAACAATTAGAGAAGAGGAAATATGAAAGACTGCCTTGTTAATTAAGGAACTTGTTATCAAAGAACTCATTAAAAGGTAATGAAACCAAATGGCTATAAAAACAAATACCCACGGGGGGGGGGGGGGGAACTGTCTGGCTAACAGGCCTTCAATATAGCTTCTTCCCAATACTGCCAACAGTAAAAACCCATAAAGACATGAAAAGCCACAAAATGCTAAAACAAGGATTCTTGAAACCAGAGATAAAGTGATCCCAATAGGGAATATTCATGCTTTCTTTTAATTCAAAAATGATAACCTATGGCAATATGAACAGTTAGAACAATTATAATGCTCAGCCTCTCACTGGACGCAGAGGCAAATGATTTAAAAGTAACAATATCCAAAGACACCTCCTCAGCTCTTCCTCTTCCTCCTGTCTTCTTTCTCCTGCCTAAATGTGATGTAATGTCAAGAATTCTAGCAGCTTTCCTGGAAGCTTGAGAAAATGGTCAAGAAAATGACAAAGATCTTAGCATAGATATTCTTCATTCTCTGAGTGAATACTGTTTATGGAATTCTTATTATGTAAGAAAACATACTCTTCAGGGTGCAAGTCATTTGAAGTTGTTTATCTATTACTATTGATAATTGACATGTACGTGAAATCTAGGAGAATCATGAATCAGAGGGAGAGATGTGCATTATGATGCACAAAAGGGATGAGATCATCATAAACCAGGGAATGGATCGAGGACTATCCACTTGACTGATGTTTGACAAGTATACATTTTATAAAGATTTTTCTATGTATGAGATCAACTTAGAAGTGGAGTAAAATACTAGCATTGGGCACATATAAAACTACTGCAAAACAAAAGAAAGGGCATAGCACCTGAGATGGTTAATTTTATGTGCCAACTTGATTGAGCCACAGGGTGCTCAGATATTTGTTCAAACATTATCCTGGGAGGGTCTTTGGGGCTAAAGTTAACATCTGAATTAGTAGGCCTGAATAAATAAGATTGTACTCTGTACAATGGGTGTCAACCAATAAGATGAAGGCCTGAACAGAACAAAAGGCAATCCTCCTATGAGTAGGACAGAACTTCTACTTGACTGCTTCAAGACAGTACATTGGTCTTTTCTAGGTTTCAAATTTGAATTGAAACATTGGTTCTTCTTGGAGCTGACGCCTGCCAGCTCTCAGACTGCAAGTCACACCACAGACTCTTCTGATTCTCAGGCTTTCAGATTCAACATGGAAGTATAGATTGGTTCTCCTGGGCATTCAGCTTGCCAATTTCAGATCTTATTATGTAGCCTTGTGTGAGCCAATACAGACATCCTATTGGTTTTGTTTCCCTGGAGAACCCTGGATAATATAGCATTCAAAAGACTCAGAATAATAATACATCAAAAAATTACATATTAGTAGACTGAAAGGAAATATTCCAGGAACTCTTTAGTATCATCATCTAGGATATAAAATAAATTGTTTTTTATGAAAGAGAAGAATAAGACAATAAAGATAAAACAGTAAGTAGTATGAGATGAAATGTTAACATGATGAACCCAAAAGTCAATAGGAAATAAAAAGGAAGACAAATAAAAGTGTTGTAAGGGAACAAAAAGCATCATAACTAAATTAAAGTCCACCTAAGAGGGAATACTGCAAAATTTATACTATGGAAATTTACCAAAGTCATGTGGGAAACAAATGTGAGACATTTACCCAGTGTTTAGAAAGCCAATAGGAAGCTAAAAATTATGACAGAAAAGATGGTAATTTGAAGATAGAAAATAAAGTTAGCATCACATCAAATTTGTGTCACTAAAGGAGAACCAGGAAAAAAATATTATGAATAATCAATACATCAGAGAAAAGACTTTACAAATGAGGAAAGTCCAACATACACAGATAAAAAAGGCTGAGTCAAATAAATCAGTGAAAACAGACTCATCAGACATGTACATCAAGGAAAAACTCATGATCAAAATGACCTTTTTATGTTTTTTAAAGTACACACATTCAGGCAGGAAAACTGGGTTGATAACCAATTTTATATTGGTAGATAATAAAAAAATTAAAAAAGAAAATCTGATTTATCCACTGCAACACTAAAAGTTATATAATAGTGAAATAACATTTGCAAAATATTGAATAGAAAGCTAAATACCTTTATTTGAAGAGATACATTAAGAAAGTCATTGTCAAAGCCAAGGAAACTAATTAAAAGCAAAATAAGTTCAATAACTCTCTTAAACTAAATGTAAATTTTAATACTGTTCACAAACATATTAACAGAGAAAAATAATGCTGTAATAACACTATTCTTGATCTAAAATATTGGAATAACATAGATAAGAGGAAAATGAATAAAATGAGTGATATAAACCACTTAAATTAAAAATATAAATGAGGTTTTTCATGTTTAAGTTATTAAACAACAAGAAAGCACAATGACAATGAGACCTTAACAGAACACATCAAGGTCGATATATTAACTGGAAAAACTTACAAGGATAAATAGAATTTGAGTAATATTGCACAAATATGAATTTAAGAAATATGAACTGAGCTCTGTGTACTACAATTAGGACATATGTCCTATTAACAGTAGAGGGGGTGATATCCAATAAAGTTTTAAAGAACTTTCCAATATTAGCATTTGAACAAGTGGATATTCATATAGATAAAAATAAAATTTAATTCTTTCCTCACAGTACACAAAAGAAAATGGTTCAATGGTTACAGGTCATAACATCATCTTTTAGGGAAAATATTTCTCTTTTTTTAACATTTATTTTTCAGAAGTAGTTGGACACAATACCTTTATTTTATTTATGTATTTTTATGTGGTGCTGAGGATGGAACCCAGGGCCTCACACGTGCTGGACGAGCGCTCTATCGCTGAGCCAAAACTCCAGCCCTAGGGAAAATATTTCTACAACCTGGAGTAGGCAAAGATTTCACAGATATGACATAAATATTCCAAACTAGAATTCAAGTCAAAAAATTGACAAACTGGACCTCAAAACAAAACAACAACAACGCAACAAACTTCTGTTATCAAAAGACACTGCTGGCCTAGACAACAGTTTTTTTTTTTAATTTTACTATGAGTTTCATTTACTTATTTATTTTTCCATAATTTTTATTGGCACAATATAATTATACAACAAGAGGTATTTTTTTAAGGACATGTTAGACACAGCAGAAGAGAGGATCAGTAAACAGGTAGATAGATTTAAAGAAAATATCCAGACTCAAATACAGAAAGAAAAAAGATATAAGTGGAAAATGCCATAGGAAACATAACATGAAATAAAAATGCCTACTAAATGTGTAACTGAGGATTTAGAAGTTAAGTATATACAAAGAATGAGGGAGAAGAAAGACCTGATGACATACTGGCTGGAAATTTTCCAAAACTAACAAAAAGCACTAAGATGAAGATTAAAGAAATCATGAATGACAAACATTTTTTAATAAGAAGAATGTCACATCTGGAACCATTGTAGAATGAGTACAGAAAATTAAAGGAAATTTTTCATAAAAATTGCTAGAGGTAACAAAACTATAGCAAAAATATTGACAACTGACTTTTCAACAGAAGTGACAAATGAAAGGAGAGCTTGCTTACATAAGAACTTTTAAAATATCCTTTAAAAATGAAGAAAAAATAAATTTTAGAGAAATAAAAATCTGCCTCATGGAATAATAAAGTGTTTCCTCATCTTCTATATTTCTGGAAGAGTTTAAGAATTGGCATTAATTCTTCTTTAAATGTTGGTAGAATTCACCAGTGAGACTATCTGACCTTTCTTAGGAGGTTTTTGATTACTAATTCTACTCCTATTCTCATTATAAGTATGTAAAGATTTTCTATTTAGGTAGCATGTGTTATTCTTGAAATTAGTCTACTTCATTTAGATTATCGTCACAAATTATAATTTTATATATTTTGTTTCAAATAACATTTATAATTATTTTATGTATTTTTCTTTTGAGCCACATAGGAATAAATTGAAAATATAATATAAATTTTTCTATTTTCACATGTAGTTACTTTTACTGGAGGTTTATATTTCTTCGTATTGCTTTGAATTCTGTATAGTGTTCTTTCGTTTCAATAAAAAGGACACTTTAGCATTTCTTGTAGGATGCCACTGGTACTGAAAAACACCCTCAGATTTGACTGATCAAGAAATGACTTGAAATCTACCTCATTTTTGAAGAATATTTTGATCAAAAGTAGAATTCCTCGGGGATGGGGATGGGACTCAGTGGAAGCCTACTTGAATACTTGCCTGGCATGTGTGAGGCACTGGGTTCGATTCTCAGCACGGCATAAAAATAAATAAAATAAAGGTCTGTTAACAACTAAAAAATATAATTAATGATATGGACTTAACAGACATCTATAGAGTATTTTATCCATCAATGACTGATTTTATTTTGTTCTCAGCAGCACATGGAACATTTTATAAAATAGACCACATTTTAGGTACCAAAGCAAATTTNTTTTTTTTTTTTTTTTTTTTTTTTTTTACATTCAGCACTTTGAATATATCAACACACTTACTTCTGACCTTCAAGTTGTCTTTAGAAGATTACTGCTAATAATGCCAGGCGCAGAGGAGCATGCCTGTAATCCCAGCGGCTCCGGAGGCGGAGGCAAGAGGAAAGTGAGATCAAAGCCAGCCTCAGCAAAAGCAAGGCACTAAGCAACTCAGGGAGTGAGTGACCAAGGAATTTTACCTCCAGAAATATGGTAGACTGAACTAACATTAAAATACAAAATTGTGAATTAAACATACTTTTAATTAAACAAGTGAGTTTGAAAGAAAGGAAATTTCTAAGTGCTAGATATGAATAAGAAACTAAAAGCCAGATAATTAAGATCCTAAACAAATTTGGCTCAGAACTCAAACAGTAAGGCCAAAATTACCTAATGGCCACATAATGGATTTAAATACCAAACTAAACATTCACCTTGGATAATACAGAAACAAACTTCTGCATATAGCTATGACTTTAAAAAGCTATACTTAAAAAGGACCAGACTAAGTACATGTTTGTTTCCTCTGTGCACTTGGGGGGTGAGGTAAAATTGGTTTTCCAACAGAAATCAAGTTCCAGGTGTGTTTTGATATCAGAATTTAAAATATCCACATATACAGTATCCACTGAACATAAACTGGTCCGGGATTAGTGAAACCTCTAATCAGGAAAAAGAAATGTAAAATAGCTCAATAGGAACACTTTCATAATCTAAGAAACATGAGTTTCCATGGGAGAAAAAATAAAAAACAATTCCTGTTAAAGATAAGCTTACAGCCAAAAATTAAATCTGTTGAAAGAAATTATTCCTTGAGTGGTACAAACTTCCAGAAAAGCAAAAAGAATAAAAAGCACAGACAACCACCTAAGATGAAGGAACTTTTAAAAAGATACAATAAAATATGTACATTTAAGAAAGTAAAAAAATAAAAAGGAGTTAAATCATTACAAAAATATAGAATATTATGAAACTGACAGACATGAAAAAGAACGCAAAAGGATTTCTAGAAAAACATCATAACTGAAATTTAAAAGTCAATAGATGGCATAAATCATAGATTGGATGAGAGATCTGAAGAATTACCCAGAATGTACATCAAAAAGATAAAAAGATAAAAAATTTAAAAGTAACAATAAAGAAGACAGATTCCCTAGAAATAATAAATAAAACTAACAATAAAAAATATTATCTTTAATAAGTTCAATAAAAATAAGGTCTAATAAAATTCTGATTCTAGCTAGAATTGAACAGAGATGAAACTAAAACATTTTCAAAGAAAGGTTGATACTTGACTTTGAGAAAGCTGCTATAGGTACCAACAAGTATCCTGGAGAGTATGCCTGCTCCTTTTAAGCCATAAATTTACAGTCTAAGTGCTAGAAAAGATTTTTGGTACTGGCAATCTAATTCAATCCACTCCAAGAACGTATACAGGACAGCCCTGTCAGGTCCCCTGACCATGCATTAATTGTCGCTTTTATTCTCACTTAAATAAATCCTACTCCTTTCAATTAAAAAAAAAAACAACAACAACAGAGGATGCATACAATTTAACACCAATGCCTCTGCAGAAGTGAAGCTCAGTAAATCATGCAGACAGCACATAATAACTTTTGTAAGAAATTTATCAGTTCTACTTTTTTGAATGAAGATCATCCTTTAGCTAACTAAAGACAACAATTATAAAATCCAGGTACACTCTGATAAGCATAAACCAGAAGAGGAATTTGTTCTAGATCAGTAGTTAACACACATCAGAATTACTTAGAGGATTCATTCAAGTAAAAACTGTTGAGCCACAGCCTGGGTTTTTGATGTGGAAGGTGTATTTGGGGCCTGAGACTTTGCATTTCTAACAGATTCTCTAGTGATTTTACACTGCTGTTCCACAGACTACACTTTGAAAATTGTTAGATAACTTTTTTTTTCTTTAGCACAATATAAGATAAATTTAACTTTTGGACAGAATGACAATTCTTGACTAAATGTGAACTTGCAGTCAATTCTAATTCCTAGTCTTTTTTTTACAGGAGCAATTTGTTTTAATAACCTACTTAACATGCCTATTTCTTATTTTCTAACAGGCTGAAAAAATCAACAAAAAGCATGCTACATGTGGTATATCATTCACTATATATTCTTATTATGAGAGTATATTATTTTTTATATTTTAGATATGACTCATAAGCTTAAAGGAGTTCCAGACCTCTGTTGCCTCTGGTTTACAAGTGAGTCAGTTTTTGAGGTCTCTTGGTTTGTTTCCTAACATTAAGAGAATTAGAAGGCTCTGCATTGGGTATTCTACAAATTATTTCCTAAAATCCCATAACGACGGCACAACTGCTAAGGGGCACAATTGCTAAGGATAACCAAGAAAAAGTAACAATAAAAAAAAAAAAAACCCACAATGAATTAGCAACATAATACTTTCCAAAAACCCTTGAAAAATAACCATTTGTTCCTTCTCAATCATATGAATAGTTTATCTAATTGTCCAATTACTAGATGTCCAAAATACTAGTTTTATAAATACTTACAATTGAACAAAATTAGTTTCATGTTTGAATGTTTGACTCCAGTTAGACAATGTGACAAGAAGACAAAGAACCCTGCCATTTTCACATAACATAGACAGAGGCTATCTTGTGCAGGGATATTAATATGCTAAGAGAACAGCCTCTCAAGGAACAGATGCACTCAGTGTCAATCAGCTAAACTTTAGAAATTAATGACCTTCACCAGCTTTCGTTAATCATTTATTTTTGTGCCAACTTCATGGGTACCAAAGTTCAACTCAAGTCAGATTGACAGACTTAAGACACATTCCAAGAAAACAGTCTTCAACCTTCCATACATTTACCAGCTCACCAAAAGGGCCCAACTCTACTCATACTTACCACAATTCAAGAGCCTTTGAGTAGCAGAGGATCAAGGGCCAGACAATTACTGGATTATAATATAACTTATATGACATTTCTCTTTTTCTTAACCTTATTTAAGACTAGGCCCATAATCATGACTGAGTTGATCATAAGTACTCTTCTGTTACTGGTTGGTAAAAATATTTATGCTAGATGATATGAACATTCTGTGTTTTTATGTCTGTTTCTTTTAAGAAATATAATTGCTACAGCACCCCTGAGGGATCCTTAACACTTGGTACTCACTTGCATTTTCAAGTCAGAAAGATAAGCCTTAAGGTTCCACATTCCAGCTAAATTAAAGAAACCAAATCTCCCACATGCAATTATGGAGTTCTGAACTCAAAGGACAGGTTCACCAAGGAAAAGATGCTGCACCTAATCAAAAGCAGAATCACTGTAGAAATGGGGGGAAAAAGTAGTGGAGGAAAGAAGCAAGGTATTCTTGTTAAAAAAAATGTTGGGAAAGCATTTTGAAAACTCTTGAAACTGCACTGACATTTATGTATGAAACCATTCTGTAATTTTTTGACAGTATATTTAATCACAGACACTTCAGATAATCATTAAGTGATCAAAGTGTGAGAAACAGATTAAAGTTTCTAGATTTAACCATGCTCATGTAAAAGCCAATTAATCAGAACTGTTGTAGAACACTGCTTTGTTCTGCTAGTAAGGAGGGACAGGTAGCACCAAGGGAAGTTTCTGACTATTGGGCTTAACCAGATAATAAAGCAATTCACTTTCTTGGTATACATAGGGACAAAGAGTAATAGCTCTAATTCAAATCTTCCATTAAGAAAAGCAGAACAAAAGATCGATTTCTAAAAGATTTTGGAGGCTTATCTTTTTGAAGATTCTACAGGTAAGCACAAATGTTTAGGCCAATAATGATTTATCAGAGCTTATGCTGCAGTGACAAGCAATTCTAAATTTTTGTGTTGTACAGCTACAAAGACATGTCTTTTTTTGTGTTATATGTCAACTGCCAGTCAGCTGAAGAAGTAGCCCAGGTCTGGGATGTGCTCCTTTCATAACCAAGGGAAAACAGCTGTGGAAGAGCACTATGTTTCTTCAGGATTATGCTTGAAAGTGACATCTATCCCTTCTGTACATACTCATAGGATAGAAGAAGACATGTCTAAGCTTGAGATCATTGGGTGGGTTGTCATTTATTATTGTAATTATGAAAACTAGACAATTGGTATTGCTTTTTGCCATTTGCACATTTCTTCTCCTAATTTTATATATTTATTTTTATTATGTTTTCTTTTTACAGTGCTGGGGATCAAACCTATGATCTTGCACATGCAAAGCTGTAACACTATCACTGAGATACATTCCCAGTTGCTTCTTCCAATTTTATTACATTGTCATTATAAAAAACTCATAGAAGAGAGAATTTAATAGCTCAAAATGTGAAAGTCCTTCTATATATTTACTAACTAGACAAACTACCATCCAGAGAAGAACCTAAAAACAGAGTATATTTATTCTAATCTTGCTTTTACACATTTTTATACATGTACAAGCATATGTATCTTATTTTTTAAATGTAAAGATATATTATAACTGAATATTTCCAAATAATAACTTGCAATACCACCATATTCCTTTTGAAGACTGAGTATTATTCCAAGTATTTACCATGGTAGTATAATAATAATTAACCCAACATCATCTCTTATCAATGGGCATTTAATTGCTTACAGGTTTTTTTATGCAAAAATGATACAATAAGTATTTAATAAACTGATCCTCACCCCAATGTATAAAATTAAATTGCTGAGTATATGAATACTTCTAGATACTGTTAAATTGTGCTCTAAAGGGACTTTATATTATTAAAAAGATATAAAAGAGCTGATTTTCATACATTCATCAATCTCATTCATTTTTGCAGATCTGATAGGAAAACTCATAATACTATGACTTTTGTACTTCATTGAACATCTTTAGTTATATGTAACAACCTTGGTTATACATAAGAATCACAAAAGCATGAAATATAATTTGCTCCAATTCAATCCCTAGCACTTTGTCCTGCCATCCTTCCCCACTGCTGCTCCTCTCCCTCTACTCTATTGAACTTTCTGAAATTTATTCATAGAATTTAAATTTTTAAAAAATTACTGTCTTGTGGATATGCTCAATGATGGGATTTAATGTGTTATATTCATATACATACATAAGAAAGTTCGGTCAGATTCAATCCACTGTTCTACACTTTTCCCAACTCTGCTTCCTCCCCATCAAACTCCTTCATATACTCTACTTATCTTTCTCTATTTTAATAAAATTCCCTGTCCATTTTTTCTCACTCTTTCTCTCACTCTTTTTTCCTCCCTCCAGCCCTTGGGGACTGGCTTACTTCACTTGGCATGATAGTCTCCAGTTTCATGCATTTACTGGCAAATGTCATGATTTCCTTTTTAAAAAAATATTATTCCCAGTATTTACCATATTATCAAATAATATTTATTATTATTTGTATTCCTGAGAACTGCCATTCTAACTAGAGCATTTACCTAATGATTAAAGATGTTGAAATTTTTTTTCATATATTTGTTAATTATTTGTATTTCTTCATTTGAGAAGTGTCTGTTTAATTATTTTGCTCATTTATTGATTCTTGTTTTTTTGGTGTTTATTGAGTTCTTTGTATATTCTGGATATTAATGCCCTAAATGAGGAGCAGGTAACAAAGATCTCCCATTCTGTTGGCCCTCCCTTCATGCTCTTAATTATTTCCATTGTTGTGCAGAAGCTGTTTAAAGTCATGCTTTCTCACTTATTGGTTCTTAAATTTTATTTAATGTACTTTAGGAGTTTTGTTAAGGAAATTGGTTCCTGGGCTGACATGCTGGAGAGTTGGTTCTACATTTCTTTTATTAGTTTTCAGAATGTCTGGCCTAATTCCTAGGTCTTTGATCCACTTTAAGTTAATTTTCATGGAGGATGAGAGAGAGGGATTTCGTTTCATCTTCTACATATGGATATCTGGTTTTACTAGTACCCTTTGCTGAAAAGGCTATCTTTTCTCCAATGTATGTTTTTGACAGCTTTGTCTACTATTAGATAATTGTATTTATGTGGGTTTGCCTCTCTGTCTTCTATTCTATTCCATTGGTCTTCATGTCTGTTTTGGTACCAGTCTTATGCTATTTTTGTTACTACAGCCATGTAGTATAATTTGTGGTCTGGGATTGCGTTGCCTCCAACTTTGCGCTTCTTGCTACGGACTGCTTTGGTTATTCTGGATCTCTTATTTTTCCAAATGAATTTCAGAACTATCTCTTTTAGTTCTGTGAAGAATGTCATTGGTATTCTGATGGGAATTGCACTGAATCTGGATAGTGTTTTTGTTAGTATGGCCATTTTGACAATATTAATTCTGCTTATTCAAAAACATGGGAGGTGTTTCCATCTTCTAAGGTCTCCTTCAATATCTTTCTTTAGTATTCTATAGTTTTCATTGAAGAGTTTTTCTTTGTTGGAAGCCTTTTGATAGATGCTTCAGTTTCATTAATTAATATTGATTTATTTAAGTTTTCTCTCTACTCATGTTTAATTTGGGTAGGTCATATATCTCTAGGAATTTGTCAATATCTTTACAATTTCTAGATTATTGGAGTATAAATTTTCAAAATAATTTCTGATGATCTTCTGAATTTTAATAGTGCCTGTGGTGATATTTCTTTTTTCATCTCTGACTTTGGAAATTCAAGCACTCTCTTTCTTTGGACTAGTTTGATTAAGAGTTTATCAATCTTTATCTTTCAAACAATCAATTCTTTGTTTTGTTCATCTTTTATATTTTTTTAACTTTTAATTTCATTGATTTCAGTTCTGATTCTAATTATTTCCTGTCTTCTAATGATTTTGATGTTGGTTCATTCTTTTCTAGGTCATCAATATAGTAATGTTAGATTATTTACTTGATATATTTTTATTTAATGTAAGAAACTTTCCTCTTAGAACTGCCTTCATACTGTCCCAGAGATTTTTGATATGTTGTATCACTACTCTCATTTACTTCAAATTTTTTTTATTTCTCCCCTTACTTCTTCTGCTATTCATCTATCACCCAAAAGCATATTATTTTACCTCCAGGTGCTGGAATGGTTCCTGATTTTCATCTTATCATTAATTTCTAGTTTCATTCCATTATGATCTGATAGGATGCAAGGTATTATCTTTTTTTTGTATTTGCTAAAATTTGCTTTGGTACCTAAAATGTGGTCTATTTTATAAAATGTTCCATGTGCTGCTGAGAACAAAATAAAATCAGTCATTGATGGATAAAATACTCTATAGATGTCTGTTAAGTCCATATCATTAATTATATTTTTTAGTTCTGTAGAATCTTTACTTAGCTTATGTCTGGATGATCTATCTAATGGTGAGGTTAAAAGTCACCCAGTGTAATTGTACTATGTAGCTGGGATTGTAGCTTGGTGGTAGAGCACTTGCCTAGCAAGTGTAAGGCACCAGGTTCAATTCTCAGCACAGCATATAAATCAATCAATCAATCAATAAAGTCCATCGACAACATAAAATTTTAAAAAATTAACTGTATTATGTACTCAATTTGATTCTTAATATTGATAAGGATTTGCTTTATGTATAAAGATGTACCATATTTTGGAGCATAAATATTTACAATCATTGTAAATGGTTGTTGTAGGGTTCCATTAAGCAGTATGCAATGACCTTCTTTGTCTCTTCTGATTAATTTTGCCTTGAAATCCACTTTGTCTGATATGAGAATAGCTAACCCTGCTTGCATACAAGCATCATTTGCATGGTATGTCATTTCCCATGCTTTCCCCTTTAGTCTATGGAAGTGTTTGCCTGTGAGGTGATGAGTCTTACAGAGAGCATATTGTTGGGTCTTATTTTTAAATCCAAGCTGCCAACCTATGCCTTTTGACTGAAGAGTTTAGGCCATTTGCATTCAGTGTTATTATTGATAGAAGATTTTTATTTCCTACCATTTCAATGTATTTCTGATGTTAATTCTGACTTAATTCTACTTTGACGATACTTCTAATGTAATTCCTCCCTATGCTGGTTTTCATCTTTATTTTTCATTTCTTCTTCATGAAATATGTCACTGAGTATAGTGCAGGCTTTCTAGCTGTGAATTATTTCAGCTTCTCTTTATCATAGAAGGTTTTTATTTCATCATCAACCCTGAAGTTTAATTTTGCTGGATATAGTATTTTTGGTTAGCATCCATTTTCTTTCAGAGCTTGGACTATATTATACCAAGCCCTCCTGGCTTTAAGAGTCCGTCAAGAAATTGGTTGATATCTGGATTGATTTACTTCTAAATATGACCAGCCATTTTATCTTGCAGCTTTTAATATTCTGTCCTTATTGTGTATGTTATAATGTGTCTTGGTGTGGATCAATTGCAATTTTGCATATTTGGAGTCCTACATATCTCTTATATTTGAACTTCCATCTCATTCTTAAAATCTGAAATTTTTCTGATATTAATTCATTGAAAAGATTGTACATCCTTTTAGTTTGTATTTGGGAGCCTTCATCTACTCCAATAATTCTTAAATTTATCTTCTTGATATTATCCCAAATTTCTTGAATATTCTGATCATGGTCTCTTAACATCTTTTCTTTATGTTCAAGTTTATATTCAAGATTCTATACTTTGTCTCTGGGGCCTGAAAATCAATCTTCAAATTGGTCTAATCTATTGGTGATGCTTTCCATTGAATTTTTAACATGGTTTATTGAGTTTTTGAATTCCAGGATTTCTGTTTGGTTCTCTTTCTTAATATCTATCTCTTTATTTAAGTTACCTTTCACTTTCTATGTTTTCTTTCACTTCTTACATCTTCTTTTAGATTGTAGAACTTTTTAACTGTGAACTTTCTCAATCTTTTGTTTGACATATCCTCCACCGCGGTATTGATGGAGTCAGTTGTAGAAGTTATTTGTGTTATTTGGGTTGGTTTTTACCTTGCCTTCTCATATTGTTTGTATGTCTAACCACACATTGGGTTAGTTATCATGTCTTCTTTTATGCAAGGGACTACTTTGCAAGCTTCTTTCTCTTAAGAACCTGGGGATGGGCAAATATCCACAAGTTGATACTTTAACTCTGTGTATGAACTCTGTTGATCCCAATATCAGCACTACTTTGAGAAATGCCACTGAAACCTATTTACTACAATTACCTCAGAGCCAAGCCTCACACTATTCAACTTTATGAAAAACAAAAAAAAAAAAAAAACTTGTTGATATTATTCTTCATAGATCCTCAATTCCAGGTATAAACTTATAGGAAAGTTTTGGAATGGGTAAAAAAAAAAATTTTTTAAAAAGTTTAAATTGCTACCTTAAATGAGGGTTAAAGGGTGTAAGAAGAGAGATGAGAAGAAAAAAGAGAAAAGAGAAAAGAATAATACACACCAATGAAGGAAGGACAAACAGATGCATGATGGGTATTTGAGGTAACAACAGATAATATAAGAAGGCACATATGAAGTAGGAGAAGCAAGTATAAACTGGAACTGGGAAAACAAAGATAGAAAGATTGATTTCAATTAATACTTTAAACCATTAAAAGAAATACATTCAAATGGGTTGAAGGTATTATGCTTGCTTTTATGGTAAAAACTATCAATCAAGTTAAATATATATATATATATATGATCAAAGTTGACGTTAGAGTTATTTATAGTAAACCCCCATGCCAAGGTGAAGAAAATTCTTGTTGGTTCTTGGTTTGGAGTTCATTGGGATTTGGACATTTAGCATATGTCCATCATATACTGGCTGTGGATTCCTCCAGAGATGCTGGGGGCACCGGAACCACTTCCCTATTTTCTATGGACCAATAATCAGCCAGTTTGGGTTTGTCAGCTCAGGGGTCTGCAGCTATCTGCTTGGTTGTTTATTGTGTATAGGTGTTCAGGAGGAAGGCTTTGGAGTTTCCTGGTGATTACCATGGGTCACCATATACCTGCTTCCCTCTACTGGATCCTTTTCATGGTGGAATAGAGCTTATTGGCTTCTATAAGCCCAGGGCTTCTGGTTATAGATCTTCTGTAGGTGTTCTCTGGTAAAGAAGCATTCCCCGAGCTGACACCATTCTCCTGGATACTGTAGAAAAGGAACTCAGTAGTTTACCAGTTTGCACTGCCCTGGGTTGTGAATGGCAGGTGCCAATTCCTTCTCTCAACTATGATTGATTCAAGGTCCATCCAGTGTCCAAACTATGCCCTTTCACTCACCAGTTGTGACCATAGGTCAGGATTAAACTGTGTCAGGTTGGGAGTAGTTACTCACCTCTACCTTGGATCAGGCAATTTTTCACTTTAACATTCCTCCCTCTGGAGGTCATGGTGCAAACCAGATGCCTTCTGCTTAAGTTTCCTGGGGTCCTCAGGATCTATGATCAATGGAACAGTCCCTCTAGGCTTCTTAGTACTCAGGCAATTTCTCGTGGTGCTTGTTTCCAATGTCAGTGCTCAGGGCTGGTATGGATCTGATGAATACACTTTCCTCTGCTTGGGGGCCCATATCTAATTGCTCTATCTCTGCCCAGGTTCCTTGGAGGCTGTGTGGCGAGCCCAGTTAGGTCTACTTTCCTGCAGAGTTCTGCTCTATCCTACTCCCCTTGTTCTAAGTAAGGTGAGGAGGGTTTCAGTGATTGATTTTTTTGTTAATAGAGATCCCTCTAAAAGTTCTTTCCAGCTCCATTCTTAAAGAGGTACCACCACAGAGGACTTCCTTCTGTTTTAATTTAAAGATATATAGATGTGGAAAGATACCTTGGTTATTTAAGGTGGTGACTATTGGGTAAGAGCTCCACAAGATGGCTGTGAAGGCCTGGCACAGCTTTCTTTTCATGATTTGGTTTTTAACCTGTTTGATCTGCTTCAAGAACATTGCTGTTCTTGTCATACTTTCAATTTTGTCTGTTTTTCAAAATGTTTTTATGTGGGTGAGCCTAAGAGCTTTCCTGCTCCTTCTTTCTCTTTCTGTTGTCCTCCCCCACCCCCGCCCTGGTTCAAGTTCTTTTTTCTACTCTGGTAACCAATCTTCAAATCTCTCCAGGTGTCAGATTTCATAATATTGAGTCTTAAAGCATTTATTTGTCACCCAGCTTTCAATCTGCTTCTCCCTCACTGCCTCTTTCTCTGTTGTAAGGACATCCAAAATTGCTGCCTCGCTCCCTTCCACCACCTTTTCTCATCATATAACTGTAATTTTTTTGGAGGGTGGTGTACTGGGGATTAAACACAGGGTGTTTAATCACTGAGCCACATCACCAGTCCTATTTATTTATTTATTTATTTATTTATTTAGGGTCTCACTAAGTTGCATAGGGCCTCACTAATTGCTAAGGTTGGCTTTGAACTTATAATCCTCCTGCCTCAGCCTCCAGAACTCCTGGGATTGCAGGTGAGCTCCATTGCATGTTTCTGTGATTTTTAACTAAATTTCTTTGATTGCTAATAAAAATCAAAAGTCTTTTCATTTATTTGCGTGTCATTTCTGTTTCTTGTTTTGTATAATATCTTCATATTCTTTCTCCATTTTTCTATTGAGCTTATTTTGAGAAACTTGTAAGACTGAGATAATAATAATTCTGTTACATATTTAATAAATACTTTCAGTTGTTGATGTCAAAATTTACAACTTTTGTACTGTGCATTCAAAAAACTAAGCTAATCATTCTTTTCAATGTGTTAGTAACACCTTACTTACTTAGTTTTGAATGATGGTTTTTCCAGACGTAGGAAAAATTGATGGTTCTTAATTTTTTTGTTTTAGCACTTAGAGATAATAGCTCACTACTTTCTGGTCTCCAAAATTTCTGAGAAATCTGCTTCTACTTTTACCAAAGATTTTCCGTATATGACAAGTCACTTCTTTCTTGCTGCTCTCAAGATTCTCTGTCTTTCAACAGTTTCATTATAATGTGACTTTGTGTGGATGTCCTTGAGGTCATCCAATTTGGAGGTTTTTTTACATTGGTATTGATGTTTTTCATCAATTTAGACAATTTTCAACCATTATTCTTTCAAGTATTCTATTTTCCCCTTTCTGCCATTTCCTTTTAAGATTCCTACAGTTTACTAATGGTGTTCCATAAGCCCCTAAGACTGCATTTCATTTTTTTCATTCTTTTGTTTTTATGCTCCTCAGACTCAGTAACTGCCATTGTCCCCTCATCATGCTGAATGATTCTTCTGCTTACTTGAATACATCTTTGACTCTTTCCAATTAATTTTTCATTTCAGTTATTGAACACTTTAGCTCCAGAATTTGTTTATTTCAGGTTTTCAATTTCCTTATTGCTATTTCAATTTCCTTATTGATATGGGTTCAAAGCCAGACTCAGCAATGGCCAGGCACTAAGCAACTCAGTGAAATCCTATCTCTAAATACAAAATAGGGCTGGGGATGTGGCTCAGTGGTTGAGTGCCCAAGTTCAATCTCCACTGCTCAAAAAAATAAAAATAAATAAATAAATAAAAATTAAGCTGGGTGCAGTGGCAAGTTCAAGGCCAGCCTCAGCAATCCTGTCTCAAAATATAAAATATAAAGGGCTGGCAATATAGATTGGTAGCAATATCGATTTAGTGCCCCTAAATTCAATCCCCAGTACTGAAAAATAAATAAATAAAACTCCTACTTTTCATTATAAATTCCAGTTGCTTTTCCTTTATTGCAGATTTTGTTAAAAACTTACTTGCTTTTCATTCTTGCTAGATAAACAAGTGTAAACATTAACACTGTGAACTTCTTTTAATTATGATTTTACTATGGTTGGAAATGGAGAGTAACATGGTAAGTGAAATAAATCAATCCCAAAAAATCAAAGGCTGAATGTTCGCTCTGCTTTGTGGAAGCTAACACATAATAAGGGGGCAGGAGGGAAGAATAGAAGTTCATTGGAATGAAGGGAAGAGAGGAGGGAAGGAAATAGGAAAGGCAGTAGAATGAATCAGATATAACATTCCTATGTTCACACATGAATATACCACCACTGAAACTCCACATCATGTACAACCATAAGAATGGGAAGTTATATTCCATGTATGTATAATATGTTAGAATACACTCTACTGTCCTGTATATCTAAAAAGAACAAATTTGAAAGAGTATGTTTTTACCTATAATTTTGATTTCTTCATATCTGACAAAATCTATAAAAATTGTTTAATATGAAAGTATCTAATTGTCAAGGTTTCTGTTATTCAGATAATTTGATCTACTATATCACCACATTTATTAACATCACAATTTGAACCTATGTCATACAGACTCCAAAGTTTGAGCTCTTAACTAGCATATTCTAATACACTGATCCTGTTATTTGGCTTTCCATATTTTGTTTTATGGCCTGCATTTCATTATTTTTATTACTCTTTCTTCCCTTTGATCATTACATTAGAAAATTTAAAAGTTAGCAAATTTTAGGTCTATAAATGATGGTTTTGTGATCAAAATCAACATTAAAACACTCTCAAATGCCAGTAACTAGAAGATGCAATGGTATTTTAGATGATCCTGAAAAAATAGTGCCCTATTGTAAGTCACTATCGATTGAAAAACATATGTCAGTTTCTGAGATTTTAAAATATGAAATGTTTCCTAAAATTGACAAAATACACACTAGTATGCTGAATCCACCTTCTATGTATACATTTCAAAAACAAACTTTCCCCCTGGGAAAGATGAGGCAATCACCATAATATGGCCTATCCTCTACCCATGCCTCCCAAATCTCCATTTTGCTGCTTCTTCCTGTATTTTTTGTCTTAGTTAATTATCATCCAATTATTATTTCTAAGTCATGTATCTTCAATTTAAAACTTCAAACACTGCATCCCTTTTTCCAAATCTGCTTGATTCTGTGTTTGACATATTAATTGCCAGTCCCTGTAAATGGTAATTTTAACACTTATGAAAACCTTCTGTTGATTCACCTTCTCATTGAGTTTTTAGGAAAAGTTCATAAAGGTGATAATTTCTTGATCTTTAAATATCTACCTATTTTTTTATATTATATCAATATTATTACAGTATCACTTGGAGTCGGAGAAGAAAAATATGATGCCAACTTGATTTTTAAAACCATCGTAGGTGACTATTTTTCTTAGACTAGTCATGCTTACATAACTAGTAGATTGATCAGTCCCCCTAAGTTCAATTAAGTGTCTCTAAGTTTTACTTTAAGACTTTATTGCTTTTTGTATTTTACTTGGTATTTAGTAAACCCATAGATTGAGGTCTTTATTTCAGATATAATTTTTCCTTCTGAAATAGATAACCACATTTTTTTTTGTATTTGTAGTGGTTTTTATTTTTATTTTTTATTGTTGGTTGTTCAAAACATTACATAGTTCTTCAAATATCATATTTCACACTTTGATTCAAGTGGGTTATGAACTCCCATTTTTACCCCGTATACAGATTGCAGAATCATATCAGTTACACATCCACTGATTTACATGTTGCCATACTAGTGACTGTTATATTCTGCTGCCTTTCCTATCCTCTACTATCCCCTCTCCCCTCCCCTCCCCTCTCCTCTTCTCTCTCTACCCCCTCTACTGTCATTCATTTGTCCCCCTTGTATTATTTTTCCCTTTCCCCTCACTTCCTCTTGTATGTAATTTTGTATAACCCTGAGGGTCTCCTTCCATTTCCATGCAATTTCCCTTCTCTCTCCCTTTCCCTCCCACCTCTCATCCCTGTTTAATGTTACTCTTCTTCTCATGCTTTTCGTCCCTACTCTGTTCCCAGTTACTCTCCTTATATCAAAGAAGACATTTGGCATTTGTTTTTTAGGGATTGGCTAGCTTCACTTAGCATAATCTGCTCTAATGCCATCCATTTCCCTGCAAATTCTATGATTTTTGTCATTTTTTAATGCAGAGTAATACTCCATTGTGTATAAATGCCACATTTTTTAATCCATTCCTCTATTGAAGGGCATCTAGGTTGGTTCCACAGTCTTACTATTGTGAATTGTGCTGCTATGAACATCGATGTAGTAGTGTCCCTGTAGCATGCTCTTTTTAGGTCTTTAGGGAATAGACCGAGAAGTGGAATAGCTGGGTCAAATGGTGGTTCCATTCCAAGCTTTCCAAGAAATCTCCATACTGCTTTCCAAATTGGCTGCACCAATTTGCAGTCCCACCAGCAATGTACAAGTGTACCCTTTTCCCCACATCCTCGCCAGCACTTGTTGCTGTTTGACTTCATAATGGCTGCCAATCTAACTGGAGTGAGATGGTATCTTAGGGTGGTTTTGATTTGCATTTCTCTGACTGCTAGAGATGGTGAGCATTTTTTCATGTACTTGTTGATTGATTGTATGTCCTCCTCTGAGAAGTGTCTGTTCAGGTCCTTGGCCCATTTGTTGAATGGGTGATTTGTTATCTTATTGTCTAATTTTTTGAGTTCTTTGTATACTCTGGATATTAGGGCTCTATCTGAAGTGTGAGGAGTAAAGATTTGTTCCCAGG
>NW_025999977.1:1307172-1342541 GCF_001458135.2 Marmota marmota marmota | reverse complement strand
TCCTGTTGCCACTGACTATGAAGGCTCGGTTGGTATTTACCTCCACAGTATTCAGCAGGACCCAGACCGAGAAGCAGTTTCCGCGTATTCTTTAGCCCTGGGCCAGAGCAGTTCCGGGAGCCGGAATTCGGCCGCTCCGTGCTCGGTGTATGTTCTGATAGGAGCAGGCTCCAAGAAGCAGTTTCCACGGGTTAATTAGCACTGAGCCTGAGTAAGTTGTCTGTGAGCCGCAGGCGAATGGCAGCCTGAAATTACCTGTTCTATGGCTGAATGAGCTGCGATCAGTCGAAAACAGGGATGGTGACGTCAGCTCTCCAAGATGGTGGCCGCTGGCTTCCTCTGTGGTCTGACCGGTATGGAGAACCGAATTGGACCGCTTCCTTCCCCCGTCTCAAACCCAGAATTCAGCACTGAGTATGGTGATTGCACAGCTGGCAGAAGCCCGCGGAAACTGCAGCGCTGTATCTTTGCGTTGCTATCTCCTCGTTTCCCAGCGCGCGCCGCAGATTCTAGCCGCGGGGCGATTTGCTGAATAAGCAGCGTGACCCTCCGTGCGGACAAATCTCTCGCGTTTGAGCCCCCATAGCTGATCCTCGTGCGATGGAAATCCTTCCTCTAGGTTTTGGAGCACCCCAATTTTGCTGGAAATTCCTAACAAGATAGCTTTTATCCTTTCTAGCTCGTCATTCTCCCACACAGTGACGCGGTACACAGGGGTAATGTACTCCCTTCGCCGCCATCTTCCGACACTGATAACCACATTTTTACCAATTGTTTTTCATCTCTTTCTTTTTGCTTTTCATGTGATTTTCTTCACAAGCATTTCCTCTAAATTCATTAAGTTCACAAAATGCTGCATTATTCACTCTATTTCTCTCTGGATCTAATATGGTTTTAATTATTTTTGATAGCTTTGCTCATGCCCCTGTGCCAACTCTCCTTTAACCTTACTTTACTGTCCTTTTAATCTTTTAAATATCTTCCTTGATCTCATGTCCTAGAACCTATCATCATTTATATTTTCTTAAGATATAAATGCTGAAATTTTTTTTCTTAAAATATTCTTTAGTTCCCTAAGTAATTCATCATCAAAATATATTCCTCATTTGCTTTTCATTTACCTTATTTACTTTTGGTAGTAATTACACATAGGTCTAAAGTTATTTTGTCTTAGAAGGAAGACAATTTGATTATATCTATGAAATGCCATGAAAGGTGTGGTTGAGTTTTTCTGCTTATCAAGTCTTTTTTTTTTTGTACTGGGAATTGAATCCAGGGGCACTTAACCACTGCTAATCTGCTTAGGGCCTCACTAAGTTGCTGAGGTTGGCCTTGAATTTACTATCCTGCCTCAGCCTCCAGGTGTGTGCCACAGTGCTGAGCTATCAAGTCACGAGTAAGCATAGGGGAGATGACACAAGCTCAAGTATATTTTCTCCAAACATTTTCCTATCAAATTGAATGATAACTTTGTCCTGAGACAATGTCAAGTAACATGGGACAGTTATTTTAGACTTTTAGCCATTACTAACCACAGAGACAGCAGCACAACAAGGAGAACTTTTACAGAGAATTCAGGATGAAAAAATAGACAGCATAACATGACCTGCTGTCAGACCCACTGCCCGAGCATTCTGTATCCTGAAGTTTGAAAGTTAGTCCCAATTTGATGTTTGCCACTCACATTCCGAGAGCTTCTGTTTTTAAGTTAAGTGTAACTGATTAGGTCTTTCTGAATTTTCTTATTTTGTAAATTCTAGAATCTGCTTGAAATTGTGAATACTATGTATCAGCAACTGACATCTAACTCTGATTTGGTTTACAAATTAGCAATATGTAGAAAACAGTCTTCGCTGTAAGTAAAATGGGGTTAAGGTTACTCTTATGGTTTCATTTACCGCCAAAGCTTATACCTCTATTTTAAGGTACTTTCTGTCCTTTTCAAAGAGTGTTTCAGGAATGACAAGTGGCTAAATCAGCCATCAAACTCAACTTTCAAATGTTAATTTTTACATGAATTTCATGATTTTAAATAACATTTATTAAGCTAAAATAAAGGTTATGAAATAATAGGCCTTTAAAATTTGTAGTAATAATATATAAAGTTTATGTTGAACTTGAAGTGTTCTAAGATGATGTCACTAATATAATTCCTTTAAGGCAAAGGCAAAAAAAAAAAAGGTTATCTTTACTTTTTTTTTTTATTCTGATGGGACTGTCAATTTCTAATAACTTTTCTAAAAATCATCATGAAAGTCACATATCCTAAAAATCTCATTTGTTGCCTAGAAATATTCTGGTCATTTTCTGTAAAATTAACATCAGTTGTTTTGAATGGCTATTCCTCTACTTACCCAAAATGAAGAAGCAGATAAAAAAACTCAATGTAATAGAAGATAGCCAAGACATTTTTGACTAATGGGAAATTACTTTAGGATGATTAAGCCAGTCTTATTAAAAACAAACTGGCCATATTAGAAGAAATATACAAGCACCAGGACAGAAAATGATTTCAGATATAAGCATAAAGTGGTTTGATATTTTAATAAACATATTACAATATAGATAAAAAGCACAGGAAGTCATACAATAATGCTAATCATCCTGTGAAATGTTACATGAACACCTATTTTAGAAAAACTTTCTTGGTCATTATTTCATGAGTTCCAGTGATATTAATAATTCATCATTTTTATTTATTCATTTTTATTTTAATTCAGACAGTAGAGAAATGGCTTTTAACTGGGAATGATTTTTCTCTCCAGAAAAATTTGTAATATTTGGAAACATTTTTGTTTGTAGCCACTGGGGGAGAAAAGTGAGTGCCCTGGAAGCAAATGAGCAGAGGTCAGAGATGCAGCTACACCTACTACAGTTCACAGGGTAGCTCCCACAGCAAAGAGTCATCTAGCCCAAAGTGTCAGCAGTGCAAAGCTTGGAGAACCCTACTCCAGAGCCAAGACTGAAGAATGACTTGGAAGCTTGCTTTGGCATGGTCTATTGCATTCTGTAGGCATTTAACAAACATTTCCTGAATGGAGAAATAATTAAGTTGAATGACACTGATTCGTATAATAAATTATAATTACTATGGAGCTTTCTAAGAAGGCTGTTTTCAAAGGACAAAATGTATTTGGAAGTATATTATGTTATAATTGCATTAAAAGCCACACACACAACTAAAGACAGATAACAAATTTAAGAAGCCTACATTTTTTAAAACTTATTACCAGTGACTTTTATAAGTAAGCAAAAGTAAACCATAGATGTAGCCTGGTCATCTAAGAAATTGGTGTTTGCTTCCAAATATGTGAGTGGAATAGACGATTCTGCCTACATATCTTCAAAATTCTTTATGTTAAACGCTTGAGTAAAAAGATGTAAATGGAAAACAGAACCTATAAAAACTCTTTAGTATCTTAAAAAGTCATACCAGAGGGAAAACTAAATTTTATATCTCACTTAAGATATCATTTCACTAGCAACCAAGCTCCATTAAAACAAAGAAGGAACCTTGGTTAAAGGGAAATCCTGCATTTCTCAATTAGCATTAAGCTATTCAAAGAAACTAAGCTGCCAACACTGCCAGTCTTATCTGTAAGAAATTAAATGTATTATGTACTAAAGAGAAGAAACTTTACACCCAGAGATTTGAGAATTAATTTTGGACCAACCAATCCATTGCTATGGAAACTGCCAAGTTATTCAGCCATAAGCAACTTAAGTTACCTTTCACTGTAAAACAGGAATATTAAAATCTACCTTATGGGGTGCTACACATTATTATTATTACTATAAATAGCAATAAAGAACAAAATATCAGATAATACACCCTGATTTAATTTCCTAGAGCACTAAGAAGACCACAGTATCATTTTAAAGTTACTGGTTACTCTTATCCACAAAGAAACTCTTGATCTGTACATACTTTAGAGAATTGATATCTTGGATTCAAAAAAGATTCACTGACGAATTTTAAACAATTACTTTAATGACTAATATATTAATTTAAATGTTGCTGCATATTAACTCCACCAATACTCAACAATGAATTAAGGATCTCCTCTTACCTGACATAACTATTAGAAACAGGATTAGATGTAGCTCTTACTTAGATCTTTAGTGAGGGCAAATAATCAAATCTTTTAATAAATCTATTAATTGATATCTCTCAAACTATTGAAGTGACCATTGTTCCTAAAGGGAATCTTTAGGACAAGTAAATTCTAAATGCATCCCATATGATACAGTCAGCAATATGTCAAATCAGTTTTCCCCAGAGAAGAGATTTCATTATAACCTTACCAAGTAGAACATAACCAAGTACATATTAGGTACTCAATAATTAAAAAAAATAATTTGAAAGCAGTGTGTTCCAAATCCTAGGAGGTCATGTTATTCTAAAGCTGTGTACATAACAATAAAATAGACTAAACAATTTTAAGGAAATTGAATTGAATTAGAACTGTATTATACCAATTTATCTAAGGCTCTGGACAAATATACAGATATATCAAAAAATGATAAAAAATATCAGGGAGAAAAGTAAGGTGATTTTAAAACATGGGCCTGTAGTTACCAATATTTACAAAGAAATGTTCTTATCTACCAGTTAATATGCTATCTCTTTACCCTCTTTAAATAAGGTTACAGCCTTTATTACTTTCTTTATAGGGTAACTTATATCTTCAAAGACCTCTCTCAAATTTTCTTCAAAACCTGCCACAGATGTTATTTTCTTTTTAAAACTTTATTCCTGAACTTGCTACAAAAATCTAAGTACTACTTGGATATATATTATATTTAATATGTATTTCTCTTAGAGAAATGTATAGGCATTACATTCAACTATTATTACTAGAAAAAAAACGTGTTCAGTGCATTTCACAATGTAGAGGTTCAATGATTTCATTTTAGTGACTGCTGAACACAACATCTCTTTTTATATGAAGAAATAAAGGTAAAGGATTTGAAACTAACACTCCATTGAGCATTTGCTGGCAGGGTAATTAACATGTCACTTAGTTTCCTTTTACCTATATTCTATCTATCTATCTACCTACCTAACTCTATCTATCTATACCATCTATCGAAAGAGGCATACAGATATAAGATGTACACACACACACACACACACACACACATTAAGAGTTGAATGGAGTCTTAGACACAGTGTAAAAAGAGTGCTGGATAAGCAATCAGGAGATCTAAGGGTTTTGTTTTTGTTTTTGTTTTTCTTTGCCTTTAAGTAAATAATAAACTTGGATATGGCACCTAAGATCTTTGAAATTCATTTTTCTAATCTGCATGGAGTGAAACACGTTCAGCTCCAGGCTAATTACCACAGTAATATAGCGAAGCTACCATAATGGCAACTATGATTACTGTTTTGCTGTTTCCCCATAGACACACAGAAAGATCTCAATCAAAATGGATAAGTCCCTGGATCCAATTTAGAGGAGATAATATGTGTTCAGGACACATATATTCAATTCTATATTCATGCATGCCATGAATATAATATAACTAGATTGCAAGTAGAGAGTTTAAAAACAGAAACCATCATTTTAAGCTGGAAAAGTGCCACAAACTAGAATTTATAAATCCACTCAAAGTCAGGCAAACAACCATAGGATTCAGATAAGTGGGCTATTCAAAAATGTGTTGTCAGTGGATCCAAATTCAGAAATCTATTATCTTGTTCAATTAATTTTAAAATTTTATCAACTAATGATCTTCTCTAATGAAAAGAATGCACAGTGAGAAATTTTGGAGGTTTTGCCCCCCCCCTTTTTGCCTCTAAATGTTTAGGAATAAATGAAAATATACTTCCATAAAACTTATCAATGAACACAAGGCTTTCACTGGAATAAACAATTTTAAATGAATGACACATTTTCACAGTATTCTTTTGAGTTTGGGATCCCCCTCTGAGTTCCCTTTGGGAATCACATTCTTTCCATTGGAAACAGAACTATGAAGCAAGTACCACATTGCACCAAACAACCTAATTAGTCTCTGATTTTTTTAATCCTAATCTATTACTTCAAAATGCAAAATTATGGTGTATTAAAGGGAAGGTGGTACCATTATGAGTAGACCCTAAAAGCAGAACATAAAATGCCTTTTATTTACCATTTTACTAAAATCAACTTCCCTAAATGTTTAATAGGCTCTCTAATTTTTATTGAACTATAATTCACATATGATACAGTATACCATTTTAAACTGTGAAATTCAATGGATTTTAGAATATTCACAGAATTGTGTAGACATCAACTCTCTCTAATTCCAGAACATTTTCAACACCTCAAAAAGAAACCATGGCCCTAATTATAGTCACCCTTTCAAAAAAAAAAAAAAAAAAAAAGATGCACAAACACACACACAATTTGTGATCTTTTGTGTCTGGCTTCCTTCATTTAGCATAATGCTCTTAAGTTTCATTCAGTGGTACATTTTGATACTACAACACTTTTATGGATAAAATAATATTACATTCTATGGATTTAGTATATTGTGTTTATCCAATCATCAATTAATAAGACATTTGTGTTAACTTCTAAGTTTTACTATTATAAATAATGCTGCACTGCATTGGTAAAAAAGAAGGAGAACCTCATTATTATACAGAATACATATATGATGTTGTAATGAGAAAAAGAAAAAAAAGAAGTGTGTCACATTAGATTGAATAGAGAGAAAGGATGGGAGCGGGGGGAGGAGTAAGGAGGATAGGAAGGACAGCAGAATAGAATTGACAATATGACTGATGTATGTACATTCCATGTATGTATTATATGTCAAAATTCATTCTGCTGTCATGTATGACTAAAAAAAATAAACAAGAATTTAAAAAAAAGTTTAGTCACCAAAACTTTTTTAATACTTTGCATGTATAGCCCATGTATAGTTATGTGGTAATTCTGTTACTGCTTTCTAAGAAATAACCAGACTGTTTTCCAAAGTGGGGGTGTCATTTTATATTCAAACCAGTACTGTATGAGTTCTAATTTCTGTACATTCAAAGCAACACTTTTTCTGTCTGATTTGTAGCCATCCTTAGCAGTATGATTTTGATGTGAATTTTCCTGAGAGCTATTAAAATTAAGCAAATTATTATGTGTTTATGTGCCATTTGTATTATCTTCCCTGGAGAAATGACTGTTCAGATCTTTTGTCCATTCTTTAACAGGGTTGTTGAGATTAATTTACTGTTGAGTTGTAATCATTCTTTATATATTCTGGATACCTCACAGTTATCAGATATTCAATTTGCAAATATTTTCTCTAATTAACTCTATTTTTGTAAGAATTGAACCCATCATGGGTAGCAAACCTTATAAAATGGAAGGCACCAACACTAGCAACCGATGATTTGTCTTCACCAATTATCTGATGATTTTCATGAAGAAGCAGGTTAAGAACAACCAAGAGGATATTTCAGAAGACAAGAAGGATTGGTTTGAGCATGGCACTGCTTGTGAAGACCTTCTTCAGAGGCAAAAAGGAGCTTAAAGTTTTTTAAACTTTAAAATGTCACCTGCTAGCACTTGAGGCTTATTCTCTTTCCTAGTATACTGCCTTCTCTTTCAATGTTTGATTCTTTATCTAATCTGCTGCCCAAGAAAAGTTTGACACATTGGTTAGTATCATGTATTTTGTAAAATGTCCTAGCCAACTTTATTTGACCTCAGGGAAAAAGAAAAAACAGGAAACAAGTTGTTGATGAAAAAAAATTGATTTACCCAGGATTTCTCCTTGGAAGTTTCAAAGGGATATTAAAAAAAATTAAAAAGGTACTAAGAAACTCCTATTTTAAAACCACAGATTTTAAGATTTAAAAATTATTTAAACATATATTATTAAACTCTTTTTAACACCTCTACATAAAGAAGTTGGCCTTTAGAAAAATATTCCTCTTTCCCCAAAAAAAACCCAATCACATTGTAACTCTCTTCATTAGGAGCTCCAGTATATTAATGTTCTTTATACGTGTGGACCAAGAATTAAACACAAAATATTAGGTGTGGCTTGAATGAAATAGAGCAGAAATTGAAACACTGTGGCCCTGATGCCAGAAATTATACTCTTATTAATGCTATCTAAATATTATCTGCTTTAGAAGTTATATTTCACCAGTGACATCTATTGGTCTTCTGCATTCCCAAATTTTAGTCATATGATAATAAGCTGTGCCCTCACTTCCTTGTACTTACAGAGTTGATTTTCTGGATCTTACAGATTACATTTATGTTCCTTGCATTAGCCCTCTCCTTTCAAACTTTACTACTGGCAACTTACTGTAGATATTCATTATCATTCACTAGAAATATTAGAATGCTTGCAAAATGATTTCAGTATCGTAATTCATGTTATACTCCATTTCATTCATTAAACTAAAAAGTGATTCTCTTTAAACATAATTTGATCAGCAATTTCCTGTACTCATTTATCTTTCTACATTATTTTCATCACAGAGCCCAATTTCCTAATTTTGATATTCAAGGTTATTCTTGTTTAAGGCTCTGCCTGTCCTCCTAACTTTCTATTCTATAACACCTCAATATACACTCCTTTATCGATTCTAAAATCTCCCTGATTGGTTTTATTCCTCTATTTCCTCACATGCCTTGTACCTCTGCCTACTGTCTTGTCCTTTCTCTTCTAACAGATGTTTATCAGTCTATCAAACTTATATAATTATTTGAATTCTCATCTTTTAAAAAACGTAATTATGTTTGTCTATCTTTAGCTAGAGCGGAGCATCTCTATTCATTCAAGCCAATGGAATTCAATTTATATAATTAAACAGTTGTTTGCAAAATAAACTTATGAAGATAAAGGTAATAGACAATATAATTACAAACACTATACAGCAATGGGCCCTTATTCAAGGATATATCTCCTAAGATACAAGTGGATGCCTGAAACAATGGACAGTACTCAATTCTACATATACAGTTTTTTTTTCCTGTAGTTACATACACATGATAAAGTTTCATTTATAAATTAATAGGTTACCAAAAATAATTAGTAATAAATAGAATAATGATAACACTATACTGTAATAAGTTACATGAATTTAGTCTATCCCTTTCTACCTCTCTCAAAATATCTTATAGAACTATGCTCATCCTTCTTCTTTGTAATGATATGAGATAATACAATTCTTATGAGGCTAATGACCTATTGCTTCATTTTGATGAAGCAATAGACAATGAATACCTGAACATGATACTGCAATAGTTGACATGATAACCTAGATGGCTATAATTGACTACTGGACATGTATGACACGAATATGCTCGACAAAAAGATGATTTCAGGTTGGGGATGTGGCTCAAGCGGTAGCGCGCTCGCCTGGCATGCGTGCGGCCCGGGTTCGATCCTCAGCACCACATACAAACAAAGATGTTGTGTCCGCTGAAAACTAAAAAATAAATATTAAAAAAAAAAAAAAGATGATTTCATGTCCTGGCCTAGATAGAATGTGGCAGTGACAAACTTAATCACACAACTCAGAACAGAAGACAATTTAAAACTTATTGCTTATTTCTGGAATTTTACATTTAATGTGCTCTGATCATCATTGAATACAGGTAACTGAAACCATATCAAGTAAAACTGTGGAATAGGTGAACCTACTGTATTTGTAGCAATAACTTGTGATTGAATGTTTTAGATATCTATTACCATCGTTTCCCTATTAACAAAATGAGGAATAAGCTAACTGAAAAAACATACTACTTAGACAACTAAAATAGCAGAAGATAAAAAACATGAAAGTAGAATATGAACATTAGAAAAATTATATGTTATATTATAGAAATAATGGTTTGGAACATCTTACTGAATCAAATATTCAAATTTAAATGGCCTAAATATAAGTTCTCTATAAATATATAGTGCTGTGTTAGAACAATCAGACAGGGAGCTAACTGAAGATCAGTGTCAGCTTCCTCCCTGCTTTGGTTGAGATAGTTATTGTCATTGTGGTATCTGAGAAGATGGCTAAGACTTTTGGAGAGATACAGAATGTCATCAGCATTCTTTAACATATTCACAAGTCCAAAAGAGTCATATGACATTTCATTGAGTTCAATTGTGAAATAAGAGAAAGGCACAAATTTGTAAGTCTACTGTTTCACTTATAAGAAAAATATACCTCAGCTCATATTATAAAGCTTTTAGAAATCTTAACTAGAGTGGTAAACTGTAAATCTGATTTAAGTCCTTTACCTTTTGAGTCTTTGTTACTCATTTTACATTCTAATTTGTCTTATAGCATTATCATTTTTCCCATGGAAGTTATTGAAAGATAAAATAATAAAGAAGTTTCAGAAGTAATCCTTCCAATGTGTATAATTATATTGAATCAACTCAGTATTTTATAACTAAATAATAAAACAAGAAATATAAGGTGAAAATTCCTCCAAGTTCAGACCCTGATCTAAAATAATCTTCACTACTAGCTTAATTTCTAACATATACTTTTACATTTATTGTGCTAAATAACTACTAAGCACTATACAGATAATGAAATCTAACTAATTTATACTATATCAAACTCTTAAACAAATGTGGGTCCAGCATATAGAGATAGAGGCACAAGAATCTCATATTTGGAAGATTACAAGTTCTAGTCTACACTATCCTATATGTGGACTGACTTTATAGCATACTCAAAAAAAATTCCTTTCTTCTGTTATTAGGCTACCCATGAATTAACTAGCTCATTTAAACTCCCTCCAGGGTCTGCTTTATAGATCCATTCATAACAGGTCTAATTCAACTTCCACATAACTATTCTTTCCATCATTTGGCTTTCCTATATCAACAAGAAAAAGCAAAGGACCATTGACTATTCATATCTTACTCTAAATAAAAGACTGGAAATTAATGGTAAGATACCCAGTAACAATACCCAGCAATTGAGACTAAGTTCTTTTCTTTCCCTAACAACTCCACAGTGTATCCTTTGGAGAAAATAATAAACAGAAAAAGAAAATAATGAACAGAAAAATCAGTACTCCAGAAAACTAGGGAAGGCTACCCAATATTTCCATATACCCCATTAATGTAGTTAGAGTAAAATGGCCTTCAAAGAGATCTGAAAGAAAGAAAAATATGCTAAACTTTAGTATTTGGACAAGATCACTTTCTCAAACTCTCTCAGGCTTTTGGACTGAATGCTTTTAAGCCAATTTCTGCCTGAGCAGAAATGAAATCATGACACAACTTGGCAAGTTTATTGAAGGGTTCTGTAAGAGACAGTTCATATACTGTAAAGGTTATAGTATACATTACAGGACACAATTATGGGAAGAAAGACGGGAAAAAGTTGATCAATGAGTACTAGGATACAGTGAGGAGTAAAAAGTTCTGGTGTGCTATTTCACAGTAAGATGACTATACATAACAATTATGTACCGTTTATTTTAAAAAGTAGAACGGATTTTGAAAATTTTCACCATAAAGAAATGATAAATATTTGAGGAAATAGACATCTTTCACCTGATTTAAGCAATATACAAACTATGTATGCATTGAAACATCACATAGGACTCCCATTAATATAATTTTTTTTGTCCGTGTACCAGCTGAAAAATAAATTAAAAATATTTTGATCCCCGAAGTTAATCACATTACTTTCACATTTTTTTTTTAAAGTAAAGGAACTGGTGTGAGAGGTTACTTGCTAACTTACACATGATTCACAAGATTGGTAGAAATTCATAAAGTACATAAAGGTACTGTGGCTTACTAGTTTTGGATAGTAGCAATTTATAGTTAAAAGGAGATCGAGGGCCACATATCATAATTAGAGGAACTCACTGAATCAGACAAAAAGTCACCAGAAGTTCCTCTTGACACTCTACTGTTATCATTAGTAATACAATTGTATGAGGTCCAGCAATTTTCCCTCAATAAAAATAGATAAGGTATTATTAGGGTTATCCACAGTGATCTCATGTGTAGTAGACTAAGGCCATCAGCTAACATCAAAGCTGCACTAGAAATGAAGTTTTAATTATTACTATTGAAACTATAAAGCTTATACTTATTAGAATCACTCTCTGTCCTACACTTGGGAACCAGGCTCCATCAAGAAGGTAAAGAGATAAACAAAAAACACCTGGAAGGATCCCCAGGTACCACTGCCAAAGGAAAGGGAAACCCTAAAGAAACATCACAATTAACTGTTCCCTCCGGATCCCAAACCTCATATTTCCTATAGAACCTATAATGTCATATATCTATACTGTTCCTTTAAAAATTTCAAAATAACATATCTCATATATATTAGGAAGAATCTTTTTATTATAATGATATATACTATAACTATTATATAAATTTTAATATTATCTACTATAAATATCACAGTTAAATGCTTACTACATGTTAGCTATTAGTTATCATTTACAAAGTTTTCATATACAAAGGCAGTTATCATATACAAAGTTTTATTAGTTTTAAAACAATCTTGACTACTCATTTTCTAAATAAAATAATTTTAGGCCTACATTGGTTAATGGAAATATATTGGTGATCCAGAGGAATATAACTTCTTGTAAATATTTGAGATATACTTTTATAATCTTTCCCTTTTCTTTCAATCTGTCAATTAATATACTTCAAGTTAACAGCAATGCTTGGAATGTAGAGCAAAGAATGCTGAAGGCATACAATTAAAGAAGGCAGAGCTGCAAGAAGCACATCCACCAACACTGTAGATTGGACATCTCCATGGTACTAGAGAAGAAAACAGAGGGGCTAGGAAACAGAGGTATGGCACAGAGAAGAATAGCAAAATGATAATATGACCAAACTGTTGTGACTGGCATTACAATTCCCAGAGAGAAGCAAAAAAAAAAAAAAAAAAAAAAAAGATTAATTTAAAAAATTAAACTATAAAATAAATTTATACTTCCTAAAGTGTAATACTATCATCAACTGACAGCATTAAGAGAGCAAAAAGGCAAGCTACAAACTAGGAGAGAATCATATATGTGTACACACACACACACACACACACATTTACCCCCATAAAGAACAATCAACTAAAATAGTAGATCTAAAGTTGCAGTCTATAGATGCCCAGGGGGTACTACCCTTAGACACTCTTAAGAGGCCCAAACAATTTTTGTAATAATACTCATATGCTTTTTGCCTTTTTTTTTACTATATTGACACTTCCATTGATGGTACAAAAGCAATGATGGGCAAAACTACTGGTGGCTTAGCCTGAATTGAGGTCAGTACCTGCCTTCTTCACTGCTAGGTACTCACAGTAACAGAAATAGCAGCTTTATGTACAAATGGCAATGAGGCAGCAAAAGCTGTTAATTTCACTAAATACCATTCCTTCAGTACATGACTTTTAAAAAATTCTGCATATTAAACTGGGAAATATGCAGAAAGCATTTATACTGCATACCCAAGTATAAGGATTATCTCAAATAAAAGCATTTGTATGACTGCTTGTAGTTGCAAGCTAAACTATCTACTTCCTTTTTCATGGAACATCATTTTTACTTGAAAAGACTGCTAAGAGACAAATTTGATTACTCCAACTTGGGAATTTTTTATGGATTTTCTAGAAAATAAAAAACATAAACCTGTTGCTTCAAGAAAATCAACAGACAATATTAGTTGCAATGACAAAATTCAAAGCTACAAGTAAAATTCAGAATTTTGGAAAACTAGTATCTCTAACCATGAGACAGAGTCCTGACTCTTAAAAATGTTTTTATTTTGTTTTTTAATGAGACTGCAAGTAATAGTAAGGAATATAATTTTTAATTTTATAATAAAACACATCAACATATGGTAGATCTACATAACTTGAGTGAACCAATATTTTCTCAATGATAAATGTGTGTTGCCATAAAAACATGCTGAATAAACATTTTATTCAAAGAAAAATACTCAAAGTTCTTTCTTCTAGCTTTTTTGAAAAAGTACACAATACATTATTATTATCTATAGTCATTGTACAGAAGAAGTTTGAAGGTTGGCAACCATAAAGAAATCATAATTTGAAGAAATACATATGATTATGCTGATTTGACCATTATACAATATATTTATGTGTAAAAATAACACATGGTACCCAATAAGTATAAGCAATTTTTGTGCATCAGTTTATAATAAATATAAAATGAACTAATAAACTTATAAGGTAATAGAACATGAAAAGTTCATATATAATTTCCCGGATTTCACATTAACTAACCTTTAATAGAGAATCAAATGTCATGGTTTTTTTATGTATTTGTTGACTGATTGTATCTCATCTTCTGGGAAGTGTCTGTTCAGGTCCTTGGCCCATTTATTGATTGGGTTATTTGCTGTTTTGGTGCTTAGCTTTGGGAGTTCTTTATATATTCTAGAGATCAGTGCTGTATCTGATGTGTGAGGGGTAAAGATTTGCTCCCAAGATGTAGGCTCTCTATTCACTTCACAGATTGTTTCTTTTGCCGAGAAGAAACTTTTTAGTTTGAGTCCATCCCATTTATTGATTCTTAATTTTAATTCTTGCGCCACAGGCGTGTTATTAAGGAAGTTGGGGCCTAATTCCACATAATGGAGATTCTTCTATTAGATGCAGGGTCTCTGGTTTTATTCCTAAGTCCTAGATCTATTTTGAGTTGAGTTTTGGGCGGTGAGACATAGGGATTTAATTGCATTTTGTTGCATATGGATTTCCAGTTTTCCCAGCACCATTTGTTGAAGAGGCTATCTTTTCTCTAATGCATGTTTTTGGCACCTTTGTCTAATAAGATAATTGTAATTTTGTGGGTTAGTCTCTGTGTCCTTTATTCTGTACCACTGGTCTACCAGTCTGTTTTGGTGCCATCATTGCTAGTAATTAAAGAAATGCAATTCAAAACCACTCTAAGATTTCATCTCACTCCAGTCAGAATAGTAGCTATTAGGAATACAAACAATAATAAGTGTTGGCGAGGATGTGGGGAAAAAGGTACACTCATACACTGCTGGTGAGACTGCAAATTGGTGCAGCCAATATGGAAAGCAGTGTGGAGATTTCTTGGAAAATTGGGAATGGAAGCACCATTTGATCCAGCTATCCCTCTCCTCAGTCTATACCCAAAGGACTTAAAAACAGCATACTACAGAGACACAGCCACATCAATGTTTATAGCAGCACAATTCACAACAGCTAAACTGTGGAGCCAACCTAGATGCCCCTTCAGTGGATGAATGGATAAAAAAAATGTGGCATATATATATACAATGGAATATTACTCAGCAATAAAAGAGAATAAAATCATGGAACTTGTAGGTAAATGGATGGAGTTAGAGAAGATAATGCTAAGTGAGCCAATCCCCAAAAACCAAATATGTAATATTTCTTTGATATAAGGAGGCTGATTTATAGTGGGATAGAGAGAGGGAGCATGGGAGGAATAGACGAACTCTAGATAGGGCAGAGTTGTTGGAGGAGAAGGGAGGGTACATGGGGTTATAAATGATGGTGGAATGTGATGATCATTATTATCCAAAGTACATGTATAAAGACACAAATTGGTGTGAATATACTTTGTATATAACCAGAGATATGAAAAATTGTGCTCTATATGTGTAATAAGAAGTGTAATGCATTCCACTGTCATATATAAATTTTAAAAGAAAAATAAATAAATAAAATAACTATATAAACCACTAAAATGTCATGTTTTTGCTATATTGTGAAATAAAAATATCAAAAATTATTTGAAAGGTCTATTAAAATACTTCTCTTTTATCTAACTTTGTATCTGCAAGGCCATATTTTCACATATACTTCAAACAGAACAATATATTTCAACAGACTGATTCAGAAGCAAATCTGAGATATTCAACTTCTCCTAGGGCAAACATTAAAGGTATAAAGTGGTGCTATTCTCCTCGCTAAATTTTTTTTTTTTTTTGGAAAATCTAGTTATTTTTCTTGAAATTTATGTTATTCATGTTCATAAATAATGGGTGTGTTGCTGCTATTTTAAAATAAATATATAAATATATTTAAAATATTAGCATATAATATGGCAAATACTGATAGCTATAACCCGTATAAACAAAAGCTCTTTGGAATCCTCAGTAACATTTAATCACAGAAAGGATTCTGAAGACCAAAATATATGGGAACCTTCCTATTCCTTTTGTAACAAATCACCACAAACCTAGTAGCTTAAAACAACAGAGATTTTTTTTTTTTTGCAGTTCTGGAGCTCAAGAGGCCCAAAATGGGTCACATGGAGCTAAATTTAAGGGTGTATTCATGGACGCGCCAGTGGAAAATCTACTCCTTTTTTCAGCTTCTTAGAAGGTTGAAAAAGGGCTGTCCACATTCATTGGCTCCTGACTACAGCACTAAGACTCTTATTTCTTTCATTCTGAATCCTTCTCTGACATTCCTCCTTCCCTCTTTTAAGGACCCTTTAAGATTACACTGGGTCCATCCAGCTAGTACAGGATAATCTTCCTTAAGACCCTTAACTTAATGATATCTGCAAACTATCTTTTGCCAAGTAACATATTTAAAGGCTTGGGGGATTAGGATGTAAATATGTTTGGGAGAACATTATTCTTTTTATGACAACTGCTCAACTAAATATATATTGAAAGATTTTAAATCACTATGAAAAAGGCATTTAGCTCAACAGAATAATGGATAACAGACTCGAACAGACATTCCACAAAGAAGTACATAGAAATGGCCATAAAGCCAAGCACAGTGGCACACGAGTATAATCCCAGCAACTCCAGAGGCTGAGGCAGGAGATCTCAAGTTCAAAGCTAGCCTCAGCAAATTAGTGAGGCCCTAAGCAACACAGCAAGATCCTGTCACAAAAAAATAAAAAGGGCTGGGATGTGCCTCAATGGTTATGAGTCACTGGGTTCAATCTCTGGTACCAGAAAAAAAAAAAACTAAGGACGGAAGGAAGGGAGGGAAGGAAAAAGAAAAGAAATAGCCAAGAAAAATATATGAAAAGCTTCCTGATTTCATATGTCCTCACAAAAATGATCACTGAAATGCCAATGTAACACCATTATGTATCTAATAGAAGAACTAAAATAAAAAGGATAGGTAAGTCCAAAAGTTAGCAAAGATATAAATAAACTGGAATTCTCAAATTACACTAGTGAAAACACAAATTGACATACTTCTTTGGAAAATTGTTCAGCGGAATCCTGGACATTTTCATACTCTATGACACAGCAATTCCACTCTGAAATATATGTTTAAATATATTCACCAAAATACATATAAAATAAGTTTCAAAGGAACACTATTTCTAATAACTAAAAAGTGAACATAACTCAAATGTCCAATAATAGTAGAATGGAAAACACAATGAAACATTTTCATATAATAGAACAAGTATAACAGGACAAAGAATGAACAAAAATTTCTACATCCAATTGATAAATTTCATAGACATAATGTTGAATCTAAGAACTTACATGAAAGAGTACATACTACAACATTGAACAAATAGGCAAAATCAAGCTACATACAATATTAGAAGTACAGATAATGAAAAAAGAAGTACAGATAATAATTGCCCCCAGGAAAGAGTTATAATTTGGAAGGAGAAGAGGAAAGAGAACAAGGAGAAGGGACCTTCAGGAAACTAGTTATGTTCTGTTCCTTGATCTTGGTGCTTATCATGCAGGTATGCCTACTTTGTGAAAATTCACCTAAGTATATACTTATGATTTGTTCCTTTTCCTATGTTCATTATTCATCAATTTAAAGGACACATCCACTTATCTCCTTTTCTTCTGTAAATATTTTTTTTAGTTGTAGATGGACACAATACCTTAATTTTTATGTGGTGCTGGGGATCGAACCCAGTGCCTTATGCATACTAGACAAGCACTCTACCACTGAGCCACAACCCCAGCCCCCACTTATCTCCTTTTCTAAAGAACAGACTTTTAATAAACATTTTGTTCAGGGATTTGTTAGTGAAAGCGATGAACAAACTGTGTATGACCACAGCAGAAAAATACATATTGTATGTAAATATAAAAATATGTATTGTCAATGTGGAACAAATAATATAGTTCTGAAAAAGAATCCTTAGATTTTACATAGTTCCATCTGATATCTATGCTCATATCTACAAAAACAGGCATAGAAGAAACTACTCTAAGGATTTGTTCTCTATCTAAAACTCTTTAGATGGAGAATTTGCACCTGTTTGCTGAAAGAGTGCTTTCCATTTTCAGGTCCCTGTCACTGCTTGATCCTAATACTATATTCCAAAGGAGTTATCAAGGTATATAACAATTAAAGGAAATCTAAAATAAAAATAAACTGTAATAATCGACTAAAACAAAACAAAACACACATAAGATAAAAAAGTTTCCTTTCTTTGTTACCATTTTAGAATAGGTAAGGAAGCAAATCATTCATTTTTAAGAATCATGTAAAGGCAAATTACCGTACATGCTATACAAATAAGAAGTAGATATCCTTTAGAGAAACCTTTTTTAAAAATATAACAATACATTCAGGGAAACACTGTAGAGTAGAAATTTCAATGTGTGTGTGTGTGTGTGTGTGTGTGTCCCCTTAATCATAATCACTTTTTAGAAGGTAGCTTTTTCATAAGAAGAGAGCTGACCTCATCTATAGCCAAGGACTCAAAAGAGAAAGGAGCTGGCAATTGCCAATTCAAAGAAAGAGGAATCCCCAGGGGCAAGTATGCACTGTGTCTGATTTCCAATAATGTATGTTATTTGTTAGCAGAAATTCAAGTAGCACTTAATAAGCCATATTAAATCTGTGGCTATACACCACCACTGCTGAACAGTGGCATGTACCAGATTCCTATTCATTTAATGGTGAACTCCTCACCCCACAATATGTGCAAGATCAGCTGGGGTATCCTAGCACCAACTAACTTACAAGCTCAAATTTTCCATCCTGTCAAAGAAGCAAAAAATGTAACTTAGAATGACCTTAGTGCAACATTCTCAAGCAGCAATATTTTCTTCCTGAGAAACTTGGATAAATACCCTTTTAGTGCTTTCCCAATCTCATTCTCAATGAAATGGGATTATAAAGCAAAAATAAATTGGTAATCAGAACAGAAAATATAATGTGATAGCAATCATTTGAGTTTCCTCTTCAACATATCCAATTTCATCCTGACATCCGCTGGATACCAATTCAGTGTTGGTCATATTAAAAAGTCTAAGATACTTTCCTTCAAAGGACTGTAATCTTGGTTAATGATAAAGAGAATATACGGGGAAAAACTAAGAAAAAATATATATATAAGTTTCAAGTAGAGAATAGAGACAATAAGATCTATAGGAATTCACAAGAAAGTTAAACACCTGGGATATGAACTATGAAGAAGTGGGGGACCAACCCTTAAACACTTCATAGAAAAAAAAATGGGTACTGAATTGTATTTTAAAGGAAAGAAATATTTGAAAGTAAGATGAGAAGTCATTCTAAGAAGAAGGAAAATCACAAGTGTCTAAAGCTAAAAAATGAACATAGAATGACTGGGAACAATTAACAAATATAATTGGCTGAAGTCACACTTTGTGTAAGGGAATTACAAGAAATAAAATCAATATGGATAGAAGTTGATTTGAAGGAGTGGATATCATTAAAAGTTTCTGAACAGAGGGAATGACATACTACAGAGTTCTTGGAAGGCACAGTTGGAAATTAACTGACATATAGAAAAACTGCCTTGTGTTCTTCCCTTGGTGCTCTTCTTTACAGTGACCACACACTCTCGGTTTTCACCAGTTATGATTTATTGCCCTGATCTAATCTTGACCACACTTCTCAGTCTCCTTGCCTAGAATTTTGCTAGGAAATCTTAATCCCACAAAACCCTTACACATGCCAAACATCTTCCTTTAGTTTACCTAAACCTAATCTGTTAAAAAGAAATTATTTTACAGGCAGAAATAAGCTAAATGAAGGAGACTGATATAAAAAAACAAAAATCTAAAACAGTGGATTTCTTTTGTACTACTGTAATTGAAGGCAAAAGTAAATATGAAATTAGAAGAAAGTTATAAAAATTTAATTTTTTTAAAAAAAGTTTAAATATTTTTAAATTCCAAGAACAAAAAAATATATAAAATGCTGATAAGTTTGAAGAAAAATAAGAAGACACAGCCCCAACACAATTATTTACCTTTAACAGATTTCAGGCTGAACTTTTGTCCCAACTATGAACATGGTTTTTACACACTTGCAATCATTTTGTTTATAAAATTTTCATTCTGCTTCTTTCATTTGACATTGTGTTACAAATATTTTGCATGGATATTATTTGATCTTCATGAAATTAGTTTTAGCAAATGTATAACATTTCAATTGAACAACAGCATTGTAGTTTATATAACTATTTGCCTATTTATTACACAGTTATGGATTTTAATTATTTGCTCCTTTGTAAGCAATGTTGAAATAAAAAGTATTTTGTCCTCAGATAATACCCAGCATCCCAGTACCTCAGCACCAATGAGAAAGACTCACAGCAGTCTCTCCATCATATAAAGGTACTGGAAATACTAATGTGACCAGGAATAGTACTATCTAAAATGCTCTCATTGGAATCTCTTGACTCTTAAGTAGGATATTAGATATGGAGATTTACAGTTGCAGGATTATACAGTCCTTTAAACTCTAGGTTCTGCTTATTTTATACTTTATCACACTACCAAAACAAGATTAGAGGTAAATAGTTCTTAGTGTTTGAACTCAAATAAGTTTTTATTTATTAATTGTAAGACCAGAAGATAATCAAAAGTCAGTATCATTAAAGAGGCAAAGGACTACTGGCTGAATACCACCAGAAACAGCAGCTGTAGCTGTTAGTAATGCAAGTTTTATGGGGAGAAAAATGCTAAGTAATAGCTCAACACACAAAGGTCTCTGTGAAGAATACAAAACCCCTGAAGGATTTAAGTGAAAAACACCAATACTATTCTAAAAAGATGCTCATTTGTTGTTCATTGTCCTCTAAGTGGCTCCAATAATGTAAATGGTAACAGCAAAGAAATAGGAAACATAAAACAATTCTTGGTAGTCAGAGATATCATTACCAAATCTATTTCTTTTGCCCCATCAGAGGAAAAGAACTTAAGAAAAAGATTCATTTGACATTGGCTCAAACTTAATTAACTTGAAGAAAAATTTGGTTGCATCCAGAAGGTTCTAATGCCTGCTAGTCCCTTAAGGAAACCTGAACCTTCCTTATTTTGTTCCAGAGAAAGCCATAGGGAGAGGGCTGCTTTAGAGGATCATTATGAACAGATGAGAGAATTTTCACAAAAGGTGTCAAAAAAAGGGAACTAAGGTAAATCAGAAACAGGCAACCCACTTACTAGTACCCTTCCCATTACCTGATAGAGTTTTCACTTATGGGGACATTACCACAGTTTTTCTCCCCTACTAGGAAACATTCTGCTCACAATGACTAAAATTTTATACATGAACCAAAAAGCAAACAAACAAACAAACAAAAACACCAAGTGAGAATCCCACAGGAGAAAAGGTGTTTGTTTAAGTGACGGCTAGGGTGCCACAGCCTGGTGCTCCTCATACACAGCTTAGAAACAGAGGAACATGGTGGCAGCTCACATCCCAGATCCACTTCCCCAGATGAGTAATTTTTAACACATTAGCAAACTTCTTTCTGTTTTAAAAGAATCATATGTAAAATGGGATAACAATAGTTCTTTGTTTTTTGCAAATTTATTGCAAGGAATAATGAGAATATATACAGACACACACAGAATGAAGGACAGAGACGGGAGAAGGACACTTTGCAGATACTTGGTATCTGGTACATACTCAAAATATGGTAGCTATTACCCAAGGCAAAAAAGACTACTGCTGATTAATTTTTTGACCTTGAATAAGATCATTTTAGGCCCCAGTTTCTATTTTTGTCAAATGAGGAAAATATTAACTCCATTTATCAATGAATTTCTTTTATAACAATAATAACAATAACAAAAAGATCTGGGAACATAGCTCAGTGGTAAAGCACTTACCTAGAATGCACAGGCTCTGGGTTCAATCCCCAGTACCAATAAAACAAAATAAAATAAAAATCATAAAAGTGAAATGAGATAATGAAAGTTTGAATATTACAAAGCAATACATAAATTGAAGGCTTTTTTAAAATTAAAACGCTGACATTTGAAAAAATAAAAATCTACTCTATTTGGAGAAACATGAGCAAATGTGGAAAAAGAAAGATCAATTGGAATGTTAACCCAACCAACTTTAAAAAAAATATTTACTTTTTTTAGTTTTAGGTGGACACAATATCTTTATTTTACATTTATGTGGTTCTGAGGATCAAACCAGTGCCTCATACATGCTAGGCAAGCACTCTACCACTGAGGCACAACCTCAGCCCCCAACTTTTGGTCCTTATTTCAGAATAATAGCTGATTACATCTCTTTTTATAATAAAATTACTTTTAATTACACATAGGACCCCAAAACAGTTTTTTTTCCAAACAAGAATTCACTTATTTTATTATTCAAAACAAGTAAACTTTACAAAAACTTATTGTGCACCATTTTTTCATGTGTGTGTGGTATGGAGTATTTAACCTAGGAGTACCCTACCACTGAGCTATACCCCTATCCCTCTTTTATTTTGAGAGAGTGGCCCCCCAAATTACTGAAGCTGGCCTCAAAGTTGCAATCCTCCTTCCTCAGCTTCTCTAGTCACTGGAATTGAAGGCATGCACTACCATTCCCAGCTACTATGTACCATTTCCTGCAACGTGCTTCACTACACAGAAATAGAGATAAGTAATACAAATCTTTACCCACAAGATTCACAGCTCACACCTGGAAATTAATATGTTAGGTAGAATGATATTATGGAAAACCTTTAAAGTCAAATAAATGCATTTACTTCCTGACTCTGCCACCTATTTACTGTATTCCCAAAATAATATATCCGCCCAGAGTTCATGTTCTCATCAGTAAAACAAAACAACAATACTTATCTATTTGGGGTATTTTGAGTCTTTGTTCATGAAAAGAATGAAATGCAGGGGATACTTCTTTATCATCTTTCCTTTTTCTGGATCCAAGACACAAATAAATGATACATCCTACTCAAGGTAGATAAGGTACTGCCATAAAAGAAGTACTATGAAAAAGGAAGACATCACATCCACTTAGAACTGGAGAAACCTTCATAAAAGTTCTGGTATTTAAAATGAGCCTGGAAGGATGTGTAAGATTTCAGCACATATGGTTAAAGGGCAGAAGCAGTAAATGTAGACCATAAAGATGTTTTAGTCAGCTTTGCATTGCTATAACAACTTAGAGGAGGAAAAGTAAATTTTGGTTCAAGGTTTCAGAGGTTTAGTCCATGGTCAGTGGATTACACAGCTCTGCCTCACCCTTCTGACAGAACATCATGGCTGAAGAGCATGACAGGAAAGTTTCTCAGTTCATGATAGCCAGGAAACAAAAAAGAGCTTGAGTGCAAGGAGATTGGGATAATATAACCTGCAAGGGCAGGGACCCAGTGACCTATTTCCTCCAGTCACATCCTACCTGCCTACAGTTACTACTCATTAATCCATTTAAATTATTAACCCATCAAATGAATTAATCTACTAATTAGATTACAGTTATAAGGGGTTTCAGGGAATAGCTCATATTCAAGCCATAATAAAATGCCTGGTAAAAAGACCCAGGGTATTAAAGAGTGTTCTTGACAAAGAGAATTGCTTCAATTTGGGAGGAGTGTCTTCAGCAAATAGGAAAGACAGAGAGACAGACAGATAAAAAAGGTAGTCTGAGACCCCATAATGGAAATTCTGAATAATCACAAAGATTTTGTACCTAATGAGTGGCACTGACATTTTCTCAGTAGGAGTAACATTTGTTAAGTCCTGAGATTGTAGCAGTTCATACAATTAAATGAAGAGATAAGAAAAAATGTCCATTTTAAAAGGGTTTTAGATAAGAAGAATTTCAGAAATATTTTAAGGGAAAATAACTTTCCCTTCAAGATGGTCTTTCAAACAGGAAGTAAGGCCAGGGATAGGTATCATTGGATTCTTGAACTAAGAAAATTTCCACACTTAACCCACAAACCAAGGTGGGTTATGGGAGATCTTGCCCCAGGACATACAAATTAACATTAATAGCAAAAGAAAAAACAAATTTAGTATTCTCTCCTCTAGGTCTGTTACTTGAGATAGTATTTCCTCTCTCTTAAGCATTTCTGAAAGATAATTATCAGGATAACAAAGATAAATCCTCAAAAATATGCTCTTATGCTGAGCATGCAAAACGGGTAAGTATGCATGCAATCGTAAATTATGCAATTGGAGCCTGAGATGAATACTTGGGAACTTACCTCATCTGTTAACTCAAGGCACAAAGTAACATTTTAAAACTCTAACTGTGGAAAACCCTATGATGGTCATTTCTGGGTGCCTCATGACAACAGGTGGGAGCCCTGATTTTCAAAACTTCCAGGGAAAAATAGACACAAAATTCAATAATTTCCCTGATTGGTTAATAATGATCTGGGATACTTTCCCTGACCCAAATATATATACACTCATTCTCAGACATACTGCCTCTCTCTCCCTCTCTCTCTCTCTCTCTCACACATCCTTTCCCTCTCCCCCACTGATGCATTGACTATGCTGCAATTGTGATGTGGCAACAAAATATTACTGAGGACTAAGAGAAACAGGGAATTTCAAATTTTAGGAGAACAAGACACTGTTTGCTTTTTCCTTTCAGTTCTCTTCATATACATATTTCCTATGATTCAGTCCCTTCTGACAGAGTCAGTGCTGTCTGGGAATTTCAAACATGAAAACAAAATATTCATATTAAGTAAAAGACAAATGATCTGGTTCTTCCTCAGAAGAACTCCTTCCCCTATCATTCTTTCTCTAGTAATGCACAAGGGCAAATGTTGAACATAGCTCTGTTTTGTCACTCACATGGAGTTTCATGAAGAAAGTATCTAGCCTTCTGGGGAACAGAACACAAACGCCAGGCAATCTATTTGCTGCCTGTGGAAAACGAGAAGGAGTACTTTGGAAGTCATATTTACCTCATTCTGTAGATTACAGTTGGCCAATCCAACAAATTTTTGAAAGTGTGATTTAAGAAAAAGAGATCTCTGCTTTAGAATATCGCATTTATGGAAGCAATATTAAGGATTTAGTGCTGTCAATTACCTACCACCTTAGTTCTTAATGGTGCTTGGAAAAGTGGTTCTATAATCTGAATACTAGGATCAACTCATCCGCACTGAGATGTTATACAATATTTAGGTTCAATAACAGCTGAGAATAAAAAAATTAAGGTCACAACTCACAGGTGGAAAATGCATGCATTCTGAGTCAAACTAATAGCAATTTGATCCACATTACTTCTTCTAAGTGATGTAGAGTTTAAAGTAAGGGAAACAGAGTATGATACTGACATCTGATAACTATTGCATATATAGGAATCACTGTATTTCATGGCACATATAGACAATAACTCATTAGGTTATCATTTTTTATATTTTAAGCACAAAAGAAAAAAAACAGAAGATGATAAATTTAGTGAACACCCAATTCAGGAAGGTGTTGGTTCTGAACTATTGTGGTTTTTTGCTCTTGTAATACTCCAAGATCTCACTCTTTCAAATAACACTACAAAGCAAAGGGAAACTTAATAGCCAAAATTCTATTGGTCCTATTCCCTTCAACAAATGAAATACATTAGAAAAAAAATCATTCAAGTAAAAGTGTTGTTTTCATAATGAATAAATTAGTTATTAAAGACAGAATAATTCTTGAGATGAAGAACATAATTCCAAATATCACCTCCTCATACCACCAGGATTTAAGAAGCAGCAAATGTTTTATGACAAATTTTTTTAAAGAACAAAGATAAAAAGTAAAAACTATGTATATAGATAAGCACTGTAAAATTAAGAAGTAAGCAATTTCAGACTCTAACTATATATATTATAAACGGTTAATGAGTATGTATAATATTTAAAATTATATATGTTTAAAATGCTATGAAATTTTGGGGTCTGGTTTTCAATATGTTTTTCCAATGAGAAATAATGAAGATGTTTTTCAATGACTATACATTTACATTCACGGATAAATGATATTATTGGACTTTTAATTAGACCAACTCCTCACTATACAAAACATAATACTATGTTTAACATACTTATATCAGAATTTTATGACACACTCATGATTATTTTATTAAGGAATTAGTCTAAAAATGAAATTGCATGGTAAAAAGGTAGATACATTTTAGGGATTTCTGTGGTATACTGAAAAATTGATGACCAAAAGGACTATACCATTGAGACCTCTACCAGCAATGTATCAGAATACCTACTTCCAGAAGTATTTCTTACAAATGTTGAATGCTATTATTTCCTTTTTACTTTAACAAGTGTACAGCTAAAAATATGTGACAACCTTAATATGTATGTCCTTTTTTATGTGCTAGTACGAGGGATTCAACTCAGGTGTGATCTACCAAGGATCAACACTCCCAGTCCTTTATTTTTTTTAAGTTTTGAGACAGTGTATCAGTAAGTTGGCTAGGGCCTTACTACGTTGCTGAGTCTGATTTTGAACTTGCCATCCTCCTGCCTCATCCTGATAAGTAGCTAGGATTACAAGCTTGTGCCACTGCACCCAGTTGATACATCTATTTTATTACCAGAGTCACATATTTGTTCACATTATCATCAGTGGCCTTTGTTTTTGTTTTTCCAGTACTAGCAGCGTAAATACAGTCATTGAAATTTTTTTCTATTAAGTTGTATTTTTTTCTTTTTTATTGATTTTTAAAAAAATAAATGATAGCGGAATATATTACAATACTTATTACACTTATACAGCACAATTTTTCATATCTCTGTTGTATATAAAGCATGTTGACACCAATTAGTGTCTTCATACATATACTTTGGATAATGATGTCTATTACATTCCACCATCCTTGCTAATCCCCTGTCCCCTTCCTTTCCCTGCCACCCCTCTGCCCTATCTAGAATTCATCTATTCCTCCCATGTTCCCCCTCCCTACCCCACTATGAGTCAGCCTCCTTATAGCAGAGAAAACATTCGACATTTGTTTTTTTTGGGGATTGGCTAAGTTCGCTTAGCATTATCTTCTCTAACTCCATCCATTAACCTGCAAATGCCATGATTTTATTCTCTTTTATTGCTGAGTAATATTTCATTGTGTATATATGCCACATTTTTTTTTATCCATTCATCCACCGAAGGGCATCTAGGTTGGCTCCACAGTTTAGCTACTGTGAATTGTGCTGTAATAAACATTGATGTGGCTGTGTCCCTGTAGTATGCTGTTTTTAAGTCTGTTGGGTATAGACCAAGGAGGGGAATAGCTGGGTCAAATGGTGGTTCCATTCCCAGATTTCCAAGGAATCTCCATAGTGCTTTCCATATTGGCTGCCACCAATCTGCAGTCCCACCAGCAATGTATGAGTGTACCTTTTTCCCCACATCCTCACCAACACTTATTGTTGCCATTCTGACTGGAGTGAAATAATAAGAGTAGTTTTGATTTGTATTTCTCTAATTGCTAGAGATGATGAACATTTTTTCATATTTTGTTAATTGATTGTATATCCTCTTCTGAGAAGTGTCTGTTCAGGTCCTTGGCCCATTTGTTGATTGGGTTATTTATTTATTTATTTATTTTTGATACTTAGCTTTTTGAGTTCTTTATATACCCTAGAGATTAGTGCTCTATCTGATGTGTGAGGGGTAAAAATTTGCTCCCAGGATGTAGGCTCTCTGTTTACTTCACAGATTATTTGTTTTGCTGATAAGAAACTTTTTAGTTTGATTCCATTTCATTTATTGATTCTTGGATTTAATTCTTGCGCTATAAGAGTCTTATTAAGGAAGTGGGGCCTAATCCCACATGATGAAGATTAGGGTCTACTTTTCTTCTATTAAACAGAGATTTTCTGGTTTAATTCCAAGGTCCTTGATCCACTTTGAGTTGAGTTTTGTGCATAGTGAGACACAGGGGTTTAATTTCATTTTGTTGCACATGAATTTCCAGTTTTCCCAGCACCATTTGTTAAAGAGGCTATCTTTTCTCCAGTGCATGTTTTTAGCAACTTTGTCTAATATAAGGTAATTGTAATTTTGTGGGTTAGTCTCTGTGTCCTCTATCCTGTACCATTGGTCTACCAGTCTGTTTTGGTGCCAATACCATGTTGTTTTTATTACTATTAATCTGTAGTATAGTTTAAGGTCTGGTATAGTGATGCCACCTGCTTCACTCTTCCTGCTAACATTATAACAATTGTAATTTATTCTATTTTAATCTTGCTTATTTTTTGTTGTTTGTACCAGGGAGTGAACCCAGACACTTAAACAATTAGCCACATCCCCACTGCTTTTAATTTTTTGTATTTGAGACAGGTCTTGCTAAGTTGCTGAGGGCCTTGCTGATTTGCTGAGGCTGGCTTTGTACTTTCAATCCTCCTGCCTCAGTCTCCCCAGTTGCTGGAATTACACAGATGTGCCATTGGACCCAGCTAACCATGTTATTTAATGTAATTTCTAAAGCATTTTTTTTTTTTTTTTTTTTTTGCGCAGGGCGGCTGGTGGGGGGGCTGTGCCAGGGATTGAAGCACCAGCCCGAGTGGCCTCTTTGTCAGCATAGTGGAGAAATAAGGAAATTAAAGGAACCAGCATTTGGGGGAGGACTGAAGTGTGTATGGAAATGGAATGTTTAAAGATCAAGGACATTGCCCAACAAACCTGAAAGACTTGCTGCAGGATATCCATGTGTGGGGAAAGAAGCCACCATCTCTCCAGGTGGCAGCCTGAAGAGGACAAAGGAAGGAAACATTTTGCAGCCTTGGCACAGGGGCCAGCATCTGAGGAAGCTAATTCCTGGTAAACCCAAGTTTGGCCTGAAATCCCAGCCCAGTAAATACACACTGCACGACATGGAGTGTGCTTATGTGCATCAGGAGAAAATCAAAACGTGGAGAGAAGTTTACACAGGGGACAACTGGTCTTGGAAACCCACCGGGCTCTACCCCTCTTCCTCCAATTCCACTGTTTCCAGGATGAGCTGGGTGAGACACAACTGGCCAGTTATTTTTCATGGATTAGTTTTTTTGTAAACTAGGATGTTTGATCAGTTGTTTTAGTTTTGTTTTATATTTTTATTTTACTTTATATATTTTTTTCTCCTACCTGTTTCCCTTGATTCTCTCTTTTCTCCCACTAACAGCTAACCTCCATGTTCTTTCACTCTTCCTTTAATCTTTTACTTCTGTCTTCTCTCCTGCCTCACAGTCATTACATCCTATATAACTTCTGCTCTCTTTCTGTCCACTATTTGAAATTATAAACCCTTTTGCAAACTTGTTGTTTTTATTATAGGCAATAACTGATCATATAATTTCTGTTTTGTGATAATTAACATTGTAGACGTCATAGTAGGAACTATTTGCAATGTATATTGTTTGCATTGGTTGTTGTTATTATTTGCCTCACCCTAAACAGTGAGGTACTGGAAACCTTCAGGGACATTATATGTCCACAGGGTAGAAACTATACTGCCTCATATCCGAACTTTTAGATGGGTAGGGACACAAACAACATGAAAAAGCAAGGCAACAAATCACCCCAAGCAAACCAAGATACTCCAATTACAGAATCCACTGACACCACAATGGAAGAAATGTCAGAGAAGGAGTTTAAAATATACATCATTAAACTCATCTGCAAAGCAAAGGACATATAATGAATGAAATCAGAGAGAAAATACAGGAAGTGAAAGATCATTTCAATAAAGAGGCAGAAATTCTGAAAAAAAAGCAGAAATCTTCAAAATGAAGGAAACAATAAACTGTAAGGGTAAAAGAAATTGAAGTTAAAGTATAAAAGACCGGGCACTGTAAAGTTTCTAAGCTGCAAGGCCTGAGTTAAAATGTAAAGGACCAGGTATTGTTAAATTCCTATGCTACATGTAAAACCTGAAATTCCTGTAGCTGTTAAGACAATACTTGGAACCGCCTAGTAAATATTTCCCCTGACCGCCTGGTTGTTTAATAACCTAGGACTCTGTGTGACCTTGCATGTAGACATCACAGGGCCTGAACCAATCAGTTTGAATGTGTACCCTGCTTTAGAACTGACCTATCACCCCCGCCTGACCTGTTCCCGCCAATGAATGTACTAATCATGTCTCAGAATTGTTGTTTGATTTTCCCGCGGTGTATGATGATTTGTTAAAGGAGACTGTGATGTATGTAAAGTCCCCGCCCTCCCCAAAAAGTGTACTTAAGCATTGCTCAACCCCTGCTCTGGGCTCTGGGCTGCTCTCCATTCTTGAGTGAGCACAGAGCCCCAGCGTGCTGGAATGGATCCCCAATAAATCCCCTTCTGCAATTGCATGAGTCAGTCTCTTGGTGGTCTCTTCCTCCGACGCTTCGCCGGACCCTTACAAAACCAAATTAAAAATTTAATAGAAAGCATTACCGACAGACTAGACCCCTTGGAAGACACCTCAGGCAATGAAGACAAGATATATAATCTTGAAAATAGAGCTGACCACAGAGAGAAGATATTAAGAAACCATGAACAGAACTTCCAAGAATTATGGGATAACATTAAAAGACAAAATTTAAGATTTCTTGGGATAGATGAAGGTGCTGAGATACAAACCAAAGGAATGCACAATCTTTTCAATGAAATAATATCAGAAAATGTCCCAAATCTAAAGAATGAAATGGAAAATCAAATACAAGAGGCTTATAGGACTCCTAAATATACAAAACTAAAACAGACCCACATTAAGGCACATTATAATGAAAATTCCTAGTATAAAGAATAAGGATAGAATTTTAAAGGCTTGGAGAGAAAAACATCAGATAAAATCAATAATTTATCTTCTTCACATAGCAATGTGATAAATCATATTAATAGAATTGTTAAAACATTGAACCATCCAGGCATTCCTGGAATAAATCCCATAGAATAGCACTAAATTACTTTCTTAAAACACTGGGAATTGTTTTCAATTATTTATTTATTATCCATAATTGTCAGACTAATTTGTGGAGTTTTTTTGTGCTAGTTTTGTCTGGCTTAGGAATTACAATTAAGCTAGATGAAATGACCTAATTTCCTATTAAGAACAAGTAAATCAGTAAAAAATGTGGCCAAAAATGAAAATTTTATGGATACTATTAAAGCTGAACAGAATATAACTGCAGAGAAGGCAGAACCTTACAAAGCTGAGCTAAAGATCTGCAGTTGTCTCTGAGGGCACTGGTCAAAACTCAGCATAGGCATCAGACTGAGAATTGAAGTTAGGTCCAGGTATATACTAGCAACTAGCAGTCAAATAAACCATTAAATTTTTGCTGGTTCCAAGGAGTTAGAATGCCAACATTAGAGCTTTGATGGCCAATTTTCCTCTCAAGACATTTGCTCCATTCCAAATCTACATCATTGAAAAATGTAAGGATGAAATCAAAGCCTTTGAAAACATTTCTCATAGTCACCCAGTGTTTCAGAGAAAAATACTAACAAATGGAAAAATCTCAGGTAGGCAGTTACTGCAATAACAAAGCACCATGGACTGCTTATAAACAACAGAAATTGATTTCTTACAGTACTTGAAGCTAGGAAGTCCAAGATCAAGGTGCTAGCGGATTCACTGTCTGGTGAGAGCTGACTTGCTATTTCATGAAAGGCATCTACATGCTGCATACTTACATGTTGGAAGAAAACGGCCACTTTTCTGGAGCTTCTTCTATAAATTAATTTATCTCATTCATGAGAACTCTACTCTCATGATCTACCACCTCCCAAGGCTTCACTTCCTGTTGTCCTCATATTGGTCATTAGTATCAACATGTGAATTTTGGGGGTACACATTCAGACCACAGGAAGAACTATTTTCTTGGAGAAATGGAAAATTGACAATGACAACTTACCACCACACTTTCTTCCTGTTATTAATTGCTGACCTGAGAATGGCTAATACTCCTTTCTCAATTGTCAAATTGTCTAAAACCAAAGAAGGCAGAAAGCTGAATAGACAAGGTTCTCTAAAATCCTCTTTGGTTTTAAAGAGATTATGACATGCCAAGCTCTTAGAAAAGGCCCAGTAGAATCATATCCAGCAACAGGGACAAACAACCATTCAGGACATCAGCAACCCACCCTTAGCCCACATCAGTCCATAAGTGGACTAACTGATCTCAAACCACAACCTGCCTTCCCTTTCTACTTATTCAGTAAAGGAATGTCTAACAACAACCAAAAAAATACTAGGAAGACACAGAAACATATGACAGAAAATGAAGGAAAAAATCAGAAATAACTCCACTACTATGTAGATAAATAATACATGAGTTAGTACACATTGCTATAATAATTATAACCATGATCCTCAAGAAAATAATGACAAATTATATTTTAAAAAGCAAAGAATTTTATCAGAGAATTTCAATTTATAAAAAAATTAAAAGATTCTAAAAGTAAAATAAATATATATATGGAAATTCTGACTCTGATATTTCTCTTTTATTTCTACCAAGGCTTTCATTATGTCTTTGTACTAATTATCCTGAAGTTAATAGGAAGACAGGACATTAGGGATCATTTTCAAAATAAACAAAATGTAAAAGTAAAGGGAAAATATCACTAAGGTTTGATGAATAAAGTGTGAGTTTTTAATACCAAACAGTAAGTTAAATCAGAAACTAATATCTTTCACAAAATTAGAGCTCAAGGAACTTTTTTTTCTGTACCCAAGAGCAAAGTAAGAGGCACTGTCACTTACAGGAAGGTGCGTGAATACAGCAAAGGTGCTCCGCAGAAAGGCAATGAGGTCTACAAGGTAATCGCTTGCTTTGTTGTCTAAATCTCCTGTCATCCAGTCATAGTCTGCCAGCTGCAGAAACTGGTCAATCTTCTGATTTAAGTTGGTATAAATCTCCTCTTCCGCTGCATGCCTAGCATCCTGTGAAGTAATATGAAATTTAAAATATAATTCCGTTTCCAGTTTGAAAAAGACAGAAATTTAAATGACTTGAAGCCATCTCACATTTACATTCAGTGAGCTACACAACTGGGAAACTGACTCATATCACAGTCTCCATTAATATTTTCTTTTTCCAAAAGTTCAATGTGGCCATTTCTATCTTTTGTCTCCTTCCTTTCTTCTTTTTATTTTATTTTTTATTTTTTGGTCTGCAAGAAAACATTTTTTTCTTCACTAAATGAGCAAACTGCCTTCACTGCCCTCAGAAGCTGTACCCTTTTTCTTGCTTTATCTCTGTTCAAAAGCAAAGCTTCTCCAGGACCCTAGTCCCTTTTAACTCTTCTGGGACTCTGAGCGCTTCCTTCTAGCAATACTACCCTTCTCTATATCCTCTAGTTTCTTCACATTGCTTATAAGTATCCCTAGGTTTCAACTTCATGCTATGTTGTCGCACTACTTATTGTAATAGCTCTTGGCTTTCTTTACTATCAATCTATTTCAAAAAGACTAATATGTCATTATGTCTCCTAAAATGTGTCTTATGTAACACTAATCTTAAAATATTCTCAAATAGTAAAGATTCCCAAATCACATAAATTGGAGATTCCCTATAAATTAAGAGATATATGATGTACAGTAGCATATGAAATGCTCTAAGAAGTATTCTGGAATTTATTTACCTAGGAAATAATATTTTCAGGACAAATGAGTCTGCAGAACACCAGAACAACGAGGATTCTATTACTAATAATCCATCAACAAGGACAGATTCAGGAACCCATTAACTAATTGCTACCACATCCAATATTTATTTTCCAGTTTGAACTTACTCCAGCTCTATTAAATATTCTCCATTAAAAATTATGTTTTCCTAGGCTGAAGATGTAGCTCAGTGATTGAGCACTTGCCTAGCACGAGAGATACTGGGTTCAATCTCCAGCAATAGGAGAAGAAGGGAGAGGAAGGGAAGCAGGGAGAGCAGGGGATTAAAGAAAAGAGAAAATTCTGTCTTCCCATGACTTTGCTTTGACACCTCTGGGGATACATTCTTTCACTTTCTCTGAGTGATCTAATTATTTCTTTTTTTGTGGGGGGAGGTACTAGGGATTGAACTCAGGGGTACTCAGCCACTGAGCCACATCCCCAGCCCTATTTTGTATTTTATTTAGAGACAGGGTCTCACTGAGTTGCTTAGCACCTCGCCATTGCTGAGGCTGGCTTTGAACCCACCAGCCTCCTTTCTCAGCCTTCTCAGACGCTGGGATTATAGGGGTGCGCCACCGCTCCTGGCTTATCTAATTAATTCTTACAGCTTCCAGTACCAGTCTTCAATATAGATAGATCTCCTTCAAACACATTCTGTTTCAAGAACCATATATCTTATTGCTTTGTGGACATCTCCATGCCTATAAACTTTGAAATAAGTAAGTTGAGGTCTAGACGCATCTTATTTTCTACTCTTCAATGTTCAGTTCAAACCAAAGCAGAGAGATAAGCAACACATTTGACTCCATTCTTTTGTTCATATTCAGAAAAGGAGTCCTGTAAATTCTGATTCCTCAATTACTTTTTAATCCATTTCATCCCATTTTCTCAGATATTAAACACCTATAAAAACTTTAGCATAGTATATAATATATGATTATGTAACAATAAGAACATAGTTGTATTACACTAACAGCTATAACATTAACATTAATTAATATAATAAAAAATAAGTTCTAGATTATTATTTCCAACCTATTTTAGGGCACCTATGTCAATCAAACATTCACAGACTTGAAACATGGGATTTAACTGGTTAACTTGTACCCTCACTTATGATTTCACTTATTTAAAGTCTGTATAATTTCATAATATATTTTCATACCATAAGTAGTGACTATGTTTACTTATAGAGCAAAATTTTAAAAAATTTATTTTTAATTGACAAAAAGCATATGCATTTATTATGTACAACATGACATTTTCAAATATGTATATTATGGAACAGCTAAATGAAGCAGTAATATATATAAGATAATAAACATTAAGTTAATTAACACATGTATTACCTCACATATTTATCACTTTTTTTTGTAGTTAAAATATTTAAAATCTACTCTCCAGAGATTTTCAAGAACACAATACATTATTTTTAACTATGGTCATCAGGCTGTACAATAGATCTCTTGAACTAATTCCTCTTTGTGTGTATGTATGTGTGTGTGTGTGTGTGCGCGCGCGCGCGCGCGCGTGTGTGTGTGTGTGTATATATATATATATATATATATATATATATATATATATA
>NW_025999977.1:1292882-1307147 GCF_001458135.2 Marmota marmota marmota | reverse complement strand
ATATAAAGTTGTTGATGGACCTTTATTTTATTTATTTGTATGTGGTGCTGAGAATCAAACCCAGTGTCTCACGCATGACACACAAGCATGCTACCACTGAGCCAAAACCCCAGCCCCTAATTCCTCTTATCTAACAAAAATTTTGTAATCTTTAAGCAAATACTCCTCTGCCCCTCCCCCCAAAACATTCTTCTTGCTCTTTGTTTCTATGAGTTCAATAACTTTAGATTCCATACATAAGTTAGATCATGTATCACTTGTCTTTATAAGCCTGCTTTATTCACTTAACAAAATATCCTCCACGTTCATTCAAATTGTCACAAATGAAAGAATATCCTTCTTTCTTTCAGCTGTATACTATTCCATTGTGTATACATACAAAATTTTCTTTATCCATCCACCCACTAATGGACATGTGGGTGGATTCCATATCTTGGCTATTATGAATAGTCTATAGTGAACATGGGAGTGCAGATCTCTCTTCAATGCACTGATGTAATTTTCTGTGAATATATATCGAATAGTGGAATTGCAGGATCATACGGTAGAATATGTGGAAGAAACTCCATATATTCCCTAATGGCTGTACTAATTTACATAGCCACCAAAAGTGTATAAGGGTTCTCTTTTCTCCATATTCTCACCAACACTTCCCATTGTTGGTTTTATTGATACTAGCCATTTTACCAGGTATGAGGTGATATTTTATTATGGTTTTGATTTGCAAATCTGTTGAGCATTATTTTATATGCCTATTGGCTATCAGTAAGTCTTATTTTGAGAATTGACTGTTCAGGTCCTTTGCTCGTTTTTTAAATTGGGGTATATGTTTTCTTACTATGAAACTGTCTTAGTTTCTTATAAACTATAGTGTTTTTTGTTTGTTTGTTTGTTTGTTTTTGAGATGGGGCCAGGCTGAACTTCCTGCTTCAGTCTCCTCAGTAACTGGGACTACAGGTACATTTATCCACACATGGATAAATTTTGGATATTGATATCATATCAGATGTATGGCTTCAAAATACACTCTCCCATTCAATAGGTTGTTTCTTTACTCTGCTTCCTTTGCTGTGCAGATCTTTTTAAGTTTGATATAATCTCATCTATTTGCACTTTTGTTGCTCAGGCTTTTATAGTCATATCTGAAAAAAATCACTGCCCGGGACAATGTCATAGAGTTCTTCCTCTGTTTTCTTCTAGCAGTTTTACAGTTTCGAGTTCTTACATTTAAGTCATTAATCCATTTTGGGTTGATTTTTGCATTTGGTGTGAAATAAGGACAAATTCTATTCTTGGACATGTGGCTAATCAGTTTTTCTAGCACCATTTCTTGAAGAGACTATTCTTTCCCTTTTTTGTGTTCTTGGCATCTTTGCCAAAAATCAATTTACCATAAATGTGAAGATTTATTTTCTTGGTTCTCTATTTGGTTACTTTGGTCTATGTGTCTATTTTTATGCCAGTACCAGATTATTTGGATTACTGCAGCTCTACAGGAGATTTCCAAATCAAATAATATGATGCCACCAGCTTTGTAGTTTTTTGCTCAAGACAGCTTTGGCTATTCAGGTCTTTTGTAATTCCAAACAAATTTTAGGATTCATTATTCTATTGCTGTGGAAACTCTGCAGAATTTTGATGGGGACCATATTGAACTGGTAGATCACTTTGGATAGGACAGATATTTTAATAACATTAATTTTTCCAATCTATGAGCACATAATATTTTTCTATTTGTCTCACCTTCAATTTCTTTTGTCAGTATTTTACAGTTTTCAATAGATTTTTCACATAAAAAAGTTTCAGTGAGCACCTCTCTACTTATATCTTTACACTATTTATATGAAAACCTTAAATTGTCCTTGAATTCCTTTAGCATTTTAGGTTTAAGGAAAAATTAGTCAAAGTGCATAGCATTTGTATGTAACAACTTCCCCTCTACCCCAAACACAAACTATTGGCCCTATTGAAACACCTTGTATTAAAGTGGTACACTTTTTACAACTAATGAACCAATATTGGGATTTCATTATTAACTAAAGTCTACAGAACAATGGGGTTTGCTCTTTGTATTGAGTATTTTAAAAAGACACTGTCAAACTAGGTCCTACTCCTCTGGGTCCAAACCCCGGTGCTGCCAAGATGCTGGCTTACCAATCTTCTCTCATGGACCCCAACACCAAACTCATTGGAAACATGGCCCTATTACCTATCAGAAGTCAGTTCAAAGGACCTGCCCCCAGAGAAACAAAAGATACATATATTGTGGATGAAGCCATCTATTACTTCAAGGCCAATGTCTTCTTCAGTGTGTAGTGGTATTTCATTCTTGTTTTAATTTGGAATTCCCTAATGAAATATGATGTGGAAAACCTTTTCATGTACATATTTGTCATCTGCATATCTTCTTTGGAATTTGTTCAGAACTTTCTTCATTTTTTGAAATTGGTTTGTTTCTTTTCTTCTTGTTAAATTTTATGAGTTCTTTGTATATTTTGGATACAAGTCCTTCACTAAATATGTGTTCTGTAAATATTTTCTCCCAGTATGTGCCTTGTCTTTTCTCTCTTGTCAGTGTCTTTTCCAGAGCAGAAAATTTTAATGAAGTCAAATTATCAATGTTTTATTTCATGTATCATGTCTTTTGCATTGTATCAAAAAATCATTACCAAACCTAAGGTCACCTAGATCATCACTAATCCTATCTTCTAGAAATTCTATGGTATTGTGTTTACATTCAAAGTTATATTTTTGTGAAAGATGTATGATCTGTATCTGGGTGGGGTTTTCCCCCTTTTTCTTTCTTTTTTCTTTTTTGCATATAAGTGTCCAGTTGTTTCAGCACCATTTGTTGAAAAAACTCCATTCCCCATTAAATTGCCTTGCTCCTTCTCAAAGATGAGTTGACTACATCTGTATGGATTTATCTCTGGGCTAAATATTCTGATGCATTGATCTGCTGAGCTATTCCTTTGTTAATACTATACTATCTTCATTCTTAAGTCTCAAACTCAGGTAGTGTCAGTCGTCCAACTTTGCTTTTCTTTAATATTTTGTTGACTGCTCTGGGTGTTTGCCTTTCTGAATAAACTTCAAATATCAAAGAAATAATTTGCTGAAATTTTGAATGAGATTGCATTAAATCTATGTAGTGTGATGGGAAAAATTTAGATCACAATAATATATAGTACCCCTGCCCCGAAACATGGAAAATAACTCCATTTATTTATTTATCTATCTATCTATCTATTTATTTATTGCATGAGAGTTTTGTCAGGTTCCTCAGACAGACACGTATTTTGTTAAATTCGTATCTAAGTATTTTATTTCTTGGTGCTAATATAAATGGTAATGTTTTAATTACAAATTCCAGTTGTTCACTGTAAATATAATGGAAAGCAACTGACTTTTGTATATTGACTTTGTGTCCTTAATCTTGCTATAATTAGTACCTTCAGTTAGTCTGTAATTTCTTTGGGATGGTCTACATCAGCAACCATGTTATTGGAAATAATCTGTATATCTTTGATTTACTTTTCTTATTTTATTGGATGTTAAATAAGAGTAGTTTAGGAGGACAGGTAGTTCTTGAGCTTAGTAGGAAAACACCTAGTATCTCATCCTAAATATGTTAGCTTTAGGTTTTTTTGTCCGTGTTCTTTATCAAGTGGAGAAAATTCCTCCTCTATTCTAATTTGCTGAAAGTCTTTAACATGATTGGGCACTTTTTGGCATCCATTTATATAACTGTATATATTTTTTTCTGATTTAGTCTGTTAATATTCATATAATTAATTACATAGTTTATTTCTGAATGTTGAACCAGCCTTGCAGACCTTGAATGAATCTCTCTTAGTTGAGGTATATGCTTCCTTTTATACATTGTGGATTTATTGCTGTTTTTTAAAAGATTTTAGTACCCATGACCATAAACAATATTATTCTATATTTTTTCTTTGTTATAAAATCCATTTTTGATATTTTGGTGCTGCTAGCCTCATAAAATAAGTCAGGAAGGGTTTTTTTTCTGCTGCTATTTTCTGGAAAACAGTGTAAAGAATTCATGTAATTTTTTCTTTTGGCAGAATTCACCAGTGAGTCTACTGGTCCTGCTGTCTTCAGTTTTATCAAGGTCATTAATTTTTTATCCAATTTCTTTAAGAGATAAAAAAAATGTTCAGATCTTTCTCCCTATGCACACTTAAATACACTGTGTCTACTGCAGTTTGGATCTTCAACGTACGTATCCTAAAGGCCTAAGTGTTAAATGCTTGGTCCCCAGCCTATGGTGCTATTGAGAAGGATAGAACCTTTGGAGGTGGGGCATAGTTTAAAGAAGTCACTGAGGATGTACACTTAAAAGACATATTGGGACCCTAGCCTCTTCCTCTCTCTCTTTTTCACTCCCGAGTCACCATAAGATGAGCAGCTTCCACCCCAAAACACTCCCTCCATGATGTACATACCAGCACAAGCCCAAAGCAATGGGGCCAATTAGTCATGGACTGAAATCTCCAAAACTATGAATCAAAATAAATCTTTCCTCTTTTAAGTTGATTATCTGAGGTATTTTGTTACTGCAACAGCAAGTTAACACAATGTCTTTTAAGTTAGAATTTATCTACTTCATGTGGGTTTTCAAGATGTGTGTAAGGAATTGCTCAAAATATTCATTTACTATTATTTCAGTGAGCATGGATGGGATTGGTAACAATAGTTTCTCTTTCACGTATATTAGTATTAACAATTTGTTTTCTCTCTTTTTTCTTGGTTAGCTGATTCAAATATCAATAAATAGTTTTACTGATATTTTTCTAACAACCAGCTTTTGACCTTGTTTCACTTTTTTAGATCATTTTAATTAATTTGTGCTCTTAGTTTTATTATTTCCTTTTTTCTTTTGCTTTATTTTGGATTTAATTTATTTTTTTTTATCTAATTTTCTAAGGTAGAACCTTAGATTATTGAATCCAGATTTTTCTTTATTTTGTAATATATGCTATTAATGCTACAAATTTTCCTCCACCCAATACCTGCACTATATTCCATGAATATAGATGAATTGTATTTTCATTTTTATTTGGAACAAAATATTTTTTAATTCCTCATGACATATTTTTCCTTAAACACATTTTTCCCTTGGAATATGTTATTTAATCTCCCAACATTTTGAGATTTCCTGGTTATTGTCCTGTTATTGATTTCTAGTTTAATTCCATGTGGTCTGAGAACAAATTTTGTTACAATTTCTACTTCCTAAAAAATTTTATTTTTTTTTATTTAGTTAGTTGTAGTTGGACACAATACCTTTATTTTATTTATTTGTTTTTATGTGGTGCTAAGGATTAAACCCAGGGTCTCGCACATGCTAGGCGAGCACTCTACCACTGAGCCACAACCCCAGCCCCTATTTCCTAAAAAAATTTTTTAAAGCGTATTGCATTGTCCAGAACATGGTCTGTCTTGGTCAGTGTTCTGTATGAGCTTAGGAAGGATGTGTATTCTGCTGTTGTTAGACAAAATATTCTATAAATATCAATTAAATCTAGTTGAATTCAGTTCAACTATATCTTTACTGATTTCCTGCCTTCTGGATTTGTCACTTATAGATAGAAAGGATTGGTAGGAATCGATGTTGACATATAAAATACCTCTTATATCTTTCAAAATGTTTTTCTCATTTGATCTTTTAAAGCAGGGAATGAGTTTAAATAATTTCCTAGTACTATTTATCCTTGCATTCCTAAACTACTTTAATCCCTCATCTTTTGGTATATACTTTTTGTTTGATTTTTATTTCTGATTTTTACAGCAATATTTAATGGTTCACATTATGTTTTGTGGTTTCTCTGTATTTTGAATCATTTTATGCTGGGTTTAAAGAACTAAAATACATTTCTTCTTTTCTTATGATCTGAATAGTTTGTTATATAGCAATTATCTGTTTCTTGGGAGTCTTAAATGAATTCACTGTTAAAATCATCTGAACCTTGCCTAATTTTAAAGTCTTTGACGATGTTTTCATTTCTTACTTGGTTACTCGTCAAATTTAGGTTTTCCAAATATTTTTTAATCACTTTTAGTTATATATTCTATAGGACCTCAAATTTGCTAGAGCAGAGTTACACAAACTCTTCTGGGTAATTTCTTCTCATTCTGCCTATTGAACAACTGTGATTTACTTATTTCTTCTCTCCTTCTTTTTTCCCTTTCTTTGTGGAATTCCCCTCTTCTGGGTGTATCACTGTTGAAGACCTATGGAGTTAATCTTCACAACTTTTGTCTCTATATGTCCAATTCCCAGAAAAAAGTCAATCCCAAGGCACTGAATACATCTTTATATTGATAAATTCTAAATTTTTATCTCCAGTTATGAGATTTTATCCTATCAGTAGAACACCTCATTGAAGATCACAACTAAATAACTCAAGCTTAATATGTCAAACATGAAAGTCTTGATTCTACCTCAATTCTCCAAATCTACTATTCTCATAAAGAATAATAAAAGACTCCCATCTCAATGAATAGTACCAACATTCAACCATCTTGGAATTATCTTTGACTTCTCTTAAAAACCAACATTCAACTCAGCAACGAGACCTGCTATCTCTACTTACCTTTGAAAATGTTTCTTAGCACCTCAAATGCTACCACGCTAGTCCAAGTGACCACTAACTCTTAGTGGATTACTGCAATGGCCTCCAACCCAAGCTCTCTTCTTCTACTCTTACTGACTTACAAAGTATTTATTTTCCATATGATAACCAGGCTTAACCAAAAAAAGATAAATCAGATCACCATCCTCACCAAACTTCTCATGACTTTACATCTCATTTAAAAAAAATATATAAAGTTTTTATTATGGTCTAGAATATCAGAAATCATCTGACTCCTTACTACTTCATCTCTTACCACCTGCACAAGTACTAGATATGCCACAGTTAGACTGACCCCTTATACCTACCACTGTACAATTCTCCTTGATTGGAATGCATATCCACAAGAAATCCAAATGACTCAACTTTTTATGTTATTTGGTTCATTTATTTTTTCCTAGTTTTTATTATTACCTGAAACTATATTAGACTTCTTTCTCATATATAATTCATTAAACATAACTACTGTAAAGTCAGGAGACTCATTTATTTTATGAAATTGCCTGGCATCGAGGTATACTTTATAAAAATTTACTGACTAAATAAGGGAATGAGTGCATTTTGGGTTTTATTGTAGTGTTTTTGCATACTTCTTCATAAAATGTAGTGTTTTCTTATCTGTAGATCATAAACTATAAGTCCAGGGATGAAGTACTTTTGTTTTCTTTCCCCAAGAATCTACTACAGGTCACATGGTAATTATGCAAGCAATATTAGTGATGTTGTAAGTTAATAAATATCTTCATTCTAAGAAGATGTAAGAAAGTGAGGAAAATCTTATGAACAAGGAAACCTGAGGATGCCAGCTGGATTATGTCACATATGGCACAAACAAGAGGGAACTCTGCAAGAAAATACCTTGAAAACCTTCTAATTCTCGCTGCCCCTTTTCCAGCATAAAGGTTTCCATCTGCTAGGGAAAGTTTTCTGGAAACAGTAGCTTAGGAAAATACACAACATGTAACTGTTATAATTGCCATGTTTATATTGAGTTCTGGGTTAGCTAGTCTGAAACAACCCTGGTGAAAATAAACTTTCAATGTGTTTTAAGCAATCAGTGTTTCCAATAGGCACTGTCAACATGACCTTTAGTGGCTCCAGAACTTCTCCTTTACTAAGTATTTAACTGGCTTTTCAACCCCTATGGCTTCCTGTCTAGCTGTCATTTTCCCTCAGCATTTTAAATGTTCGAGCCATAACAAAACACACAAGCCATTCTTTGAGAGGATTTCTGGACACTATTTGAAAAGACATAAAATAAAATAAAAAATTGAGATAGGTTGGGGAAAGAGTACCAGTAAATACAACATATTCTCCATAGGATAGACAAATATAAATGACTATCCCATTCTAATTCTTTTCTTTATTAAAAGAGAATCAATGTTTAGTATGGTCAGCCCTCTGTATCTAGAGGCTCACATCTGTGGATTCAATGATTGAAAATATGAGAAAGAAAATTCATTCATACTAAAAATATACAGATTTTTTTCTTATCATTATTCTCTGAACAATACAGTATAACAACTACTTATGTAGCATTTACATTATATAAGACATTATAGATAATCTCCAGATGATTTAAAGTATCCTGGAGGATGTGTATAAGCTATATGGAAATGAAATACTTCAACCATTTATATAAAAGATTGGTCCTCTCACAAATTCTGGCATCTATGGGGCATCCTGGTCTAATCCATTATGAAGACCAAGGAATAATTAGACTTTACTGAACAACTTGAACAGAATGACATGAAGATAATATGTCATATATTAAATTTTAGGTAAGTTTATTAGTAATATAAAACAATCTATGGTTACCAAATGAACATATAACTCAAACTAGTCACTAACTTAATCACATCATCCACAAAAATTATTTTATATTTCAAAACTGTACTTTTTTCTTACCAACTGGTTGTACTCTCATACAATGACAGTATGAACTCAATTTGATTTCTTCCCTTGCACATACTATCAACAAGTAGATATCAACAAATGTAAAAAGAAAATCAAAATAAATACACATTAGGGAATATAAATCCTGGTCTCATCTCAACTACTATATATCTAGTTATCAATGTCTAGATTTCAAAAGGGCAACAGAACTTGTTTAAAACAAGAAAACAATTGAATAATACTAACAAAATCTCAAACCACATAGGTTAGTCTTTATGTTAGAATCCACATTGCCTTATTACTTGCTCTGCTTAATACCTATTTTAAGCTCACATGGCAACATAAAAGAATTAATTAGGATTCTTTTACTTAAAGCTTTTATCCTCCAGAAACTTATCTACCAATAATCTTTCTTCTCTACAAGAATGTCAGTTTTCCCATTTGATCCAACGATGGATCAAAACTAAAGATATGACCTTGTAAAATAATTATAAAAATGCTAACTCTAATAATAAGAGAGAGAAATTCCTCACAAAAAATCAGGAGTTTTCAAAATCAGACCCAGAGAGAAGGGAACAGCTAAGGAGAAATTTTTAATTATGTTGATGTCAGCCATAATGAGGATTATTTAGATCACAATTTAGAATTCTTGGGTGTGAGGGAGTCAACTTAGGAAACAGTCATTTTCCTACACAAAACACAAAGAAGGAAGGGTTTAGAGGACACAGTTGTATATTTTTAGTTTTGTTTGGTTAGTTCTGGTTTGGGGTGTGTTTTGTTTTGTTTTAGTTTAGTTTAAACACCAAAAACTAACACAGATATTTGTTTTTCAAAGAAAATGAAGAAGGAAAACAAAACCCTTTATAAGTACTTATTCTCAAAAGCATATTATAAATTATCCTGAGAAAACAAAGCCGTGTTAATCGAATGCTCCAGACTATGTACACTAGAACATTTCCATAATACTAAACAATCTCTCACCTTAAAAGTTGTGGTGCCATAGAGCTTGGTGGTGTGGACTGTTTCTGGAAGCACATTAGTGATATTGGTGATGAATTCTTCCAAGTACTTACAGGATTTCTCCAAGTGTGTTGTATTTATAATAATTTGGACAAGCTAGAAGACAATAAGCAAAAGTAACTTGAATATCTGCCACCAGACAGAATGACTCAATATTCATACACTGATACAAAACAAATGAATGGCCTGTAGCAGAGGCCATCCTGTAAAGGGTTAGGTGCAGCATGGGCTTATATCGTACCTTCTCCACAATGCCTTCTCTGACCTCCCAAAACATTTTGTATTTCTCTGCATTTTAGCAATACTTGTCACTCTATTCTTAACACAGTTTTCTTCTGTTTTAAAAAAGCTAGACTGAGAGAAAAAAGCTGCTATTCTAACATAGTGCCTGCAAATAAATAATTGCCCAAAGAATTAACGAATGAGATCCCACTAAACGAATAAGAGTAACTGAAATAGCAATGAGAAGTTTCAAAATTAGGCATGATGAACAGATGGATGTTAGAATAGATTGCAGTATATTAACAAATAACTTTAGTTTAGGAAGGAAAGATCATGGGCATTAAAGTCAGAGAAACCAGGGGACTAAATCACTTGACAAATTATTGATCTTGAAAAATAAGATGAACATCATTACCCTAAGTACATGTATGAAGACATGAATGGTGTGAATATACTTTATATAGAACCAGAGATGTGAAAAATTGTGCTCTATATGTGTAATATGAATTGAATGCATTCTATTGTCATGTATAACAAACAGAATTAAAAAACAAAAGAAGACAACGATGATGGAGTGTATCTTAGTGGCCAAGTGCATGCTTATCTTGAGCAAGGCCCTGGTTTCAATCCCCAGCACCAAAAGGAGGAAGAGGAAAAAGACTAATAATGAGGAGAAGAAAAATAGGAGGAAGGGAGGAGGAAGAAGGAGAAGGAAAAGGCAGTACTGGTAAGATAAAAATCATCCTCAGTGGATTCGTTGTAGAGGAGGATGAGGAAGAAGAATTATTATTTCTATATAAAATTAAAGTTGTAAAGAACTTCACAATTTACTTTCTTACATTGTTTTCCCATAAACCTGAAGAAGTAGGTTCAATGCATATAATTATTACTTCCATTTTATGTAACAGCAATGAAAATGATTTTTTTATTAATCACTTAACTGGAATCAATACTCAAATCCCAAGTCATCTACTTTTAAATTACAGACTCATCTAAACAACTTATAGCAGTGCCTTTTAGCATAAGCATAAGATGGCAGACTGAGGATACTACATGCTTGTGTAAATTGGGCTCATATGTCAGATTTGGGGTTTGCCATCAACCAGACAGCTCCATACTTTTCTTCTACTCTCCACTGAAAGAAAGGAAGAAAGAGAGAGGGGGAGGGGGTACCTACTATTTATTTCTTAACTATGAAACTATTGTAACTTTTCATATTCCCTATAGTCTAAAAGAATGGAATCTTTTTGGTCTCTCCTTTCTGCATTTAACTTTTCATTTTCACAAGATTACATCTGATAGCAGGTACAGAGAGGTTCAGAGTCTGACTCTATGGGCTGATTTAGGCCACCTTTTAGTTTAGTGAAATACTGAGCAAGGGGGAGAGTGGGAAGATGATACAAGGGAGAAATTAGAACAAAAGATGAAGGAGGTATTACACATATTATAAATGATACTTCAAAACACTGTTTAAAAATTGGAATTATACTTTGATAAAATCATTGTGTCATGCTGTGGAATGGGTAAACAAAAATGAGTAAGACTATAATCAGAAAGTATATTCAGATCTCCTCCACAACACCCAGCACAGGGCTACACCATTCAGTTTACTCTCAAAGGGATCATGAGTTCAAAGCAGGCCTCAGCAACTTAGCAAAGCCCTAAGAAACTTAACAAGACCTTGTGTCTAAATAAAAAATAAAAAGGACTGCAGATGTGGCTCAGTGGTTGAGTGCCCCTGGGTTCAAGCCCAGTACCAAAAAAAAAAAAAAAAACTTGTCAACTCATAACAATCATGCTTTACAAAGTAATGAGTTGAATTAAGGAAAAAGAGTACCCTTTCTCTTTAAAGATCAGCCTGAAAGTCTTAGGAAAACTGCTACATTTGAAACACAGTGACAAAGGGCAAAGACAAAGAGATGTAGTTCCAGCAAATTCTCTTAGATGAAAAGTTAGGGCAACAGTGAGGTCTAGACCACTGAGTTATTCCCCATAACTCATCAGACAAGGGCCTATGTATCAGCAGCCACTTTCCATTCATCCAAAATATAAATCTGGAGATTTCTGAGTTTTGAACACATGACTGCTATTTTCCTTAATATTAACCAAAATATCAGACTTTTAGCTTTTCAGTGCTCTAGGAAAAACACCCACCAAAATAAGCAATTCATCACCCTTATCCTTTCCATATTTTACCTTTAGTGAAGGACAAAAAGCATTTAAAAATATTTACATTGTCTAAATTAAATAATACTTCTTCCTGAGTAGGAAAAGGGCTACTGGCAAGGTTGTCTTGATATGGAAGTTAGAAAAGTAAGAGAGTTAATTTGGAGAATTTCTATTTTAAAATTAACATCTATAGGGAACACATTCTGACTATCAAAAGAAATTCTAATAATAAGGAGGAATCATGTCATGTTATTGAAATAAAAATCAGCAGCAGTCAAAGAGAAAATTGTCCTGTTTTGTAGAATATTGGCAGTTTAAAAAAAAAAAAGGAGGCAGCTTCACTGGGTACAGTAGTAATTTCCCATGAGTTTTTAGAGATCTGTCAACACAAAAAGATCACCATGAATTACATCAATTGGCTGTCAGTCACTTTTGAAATGTTTCATTGCTGAGCACAGAATAGACTATTAAAACATTCTAGGATTACAGAAGATACCATGTCATTTTCAGAGGGAATAGTGTCTATTAATGAGCTCTAAGTGATCTCTACTCCTGAATGACAGTTACCACAATCCTTACAAGGGCATTTACAAATATAAAGTCAGATGTTTGGGAGATAATTTTGAACTTAAAGATGAAATGAAGCAATTTCGGATATCAACTTTCATCCAAGTTTTGCTCCTTCAATGATATTTTTAACCTCCAATTCCCAATCCAAACTGTCCTTAACATTGTTTCAAAGACACAGAACTAACAACAAATTAGGTACTCTCAAAGGGATCATGAGTTCAAAGAAGGCCTCAACAACTTAGCAAAACTCTAAGAAATTTAACAAGACCCTGTCTCTAAATAAAAAATAAAACGGACTGCAGATTATGGTTATCTCTCATAGCAAGTTCTATAGAACCAACCAGAATAAGAAAATATTATAAAGAAAAATCATCTCTCACAACTTTGACAGAAATCACTTAAGTTAAAAACCATTAGGAGTTGGAATTCTCCCACCCAACCTCCCACTTTCCTTGTACCAGGGAAGATCCACTGAGAAAGAGATGGACTACATTCTGGAGACCACATCTCCTCAAATCCTGCTACAAAGAGCCCAGTGGAACCTGAACCACAATGACAGATGTTCTATTCTTGAAAGACTCCAGAAAAAAAAGAATCATCATCTTCAACATCTAAATCTAATCCCTGAATTCCAAGGTTTGCATTCCTAAATGTAACTCACTCCAGGAGTATTCACATCTGCTTATATTATTACTGCTTTTTGTCTGTTTTCAAAAGCACAAAATCAGAACACTGAAGCTTCAAGAGCTTCAACCCAAAGCAAGAAAATAAGAAGTCACATGCCACTAATGCCTCCAAACTGCTGGATCTACAAAAGGAAAGACTTAAAAAGAAATACTGGCTCTCACAAAAATGAGTTACCCCTAAGACTTCAAGGGATTTTATCTCCTTTTCACCACAACCAAGGTACAAAAAGCTGTGTCAACTACTTATTTCATACCATATGAACGACTAAAACATCGAAAATATTAAGATACATAGACCTACTGATTCTGAATTCCAAGGTTGAATACAAAGTTTTATTTAACCTGACTTAAGTATAAAACTAATAACTAATAACACTGCTATTAATAGGGACTGGAGGTAAATGGTAGGTGAGAAATAAGAGGAAAGAGCCATATAGTCATCAATCTGAATTACACAGAAAACAAAGCATAAAGGCAAAGCATTGGTCATTTCTTCAGGTCTCTTGGGACACTATTATAAATAAATATAAATACCCAATACAGTATCATTAATAGGCACTTTGAACATCTATAACTTTACCTTAAGAACCAAACTATGTAATTTCTTTCTTTTCTTCTCTCTTTTTGTCAATTAAGAGCCTAAAATGTGTCAAGGACTTTGGATACTGCTATATACAACTGTACGCAAAGTATCTGGCTTCATAAAGATGACAATAAACACATATACACATAAACATTTAATATAATGTTTATACTATAATAGATACTATGAATAAAAGTGAGAGTAAGGAACTAAATGGTTCTGCTAGTTCTCAGCTATCTTGAAATAGGGAATAGACTAAGGAAGGATTCTTTTAAGGAAATGACATTTGAGTAGTGACTTAAATATATTATTTTTCCATTATCTATATTACTTAAATTCTTTTTAATTCAATTTATATCTTAAAGTTTTCTATTAATATAGAAGCAGGATTTCCTTTGATTCATGTTAAAACTTTCCTTTAATTGCAACTATTTTTTCTTTCTTTTTTTTTGGGGGGGGGGGG
>NW_025999977.1:1252187-1292869 GCF_001458135.2 Marmota marmota marmota | reverse complement strand
GGGGGGGGGGGGGTACTGGGGATTTTTTTGGTACTCAGGGGTATTCAACTACTAAGCCACATCCCTACCCCTATTTTGTATTTTATTTAGCGACAGGGTCTCACTGAGTTGCTTAGTACCTCACTTTTGCTGAGTCTGGCTTTGAACTCATGATCCTCCTGTCTCAGCTTCCTGAACTACAAGGATTACAGGCATGCACCACTGTGCCCTGCACAACTATTATATTCTAAGAGTATTAAACTGTATTGTTTCATTTCTCTCCATCATATTATATTTTGAAATTAATGTAGAATGAAAAAAAAAAACCTAAGGATTAGAATTCTGTTTTAAAGCTTATTTCAAATCATATTCCAAAAGAAAACTTATTTCAAATTTCTTAATGGCTGTTTGGCCTTAAAGTTCTTCATATTCATAATCTTTCATTATCTGAAAATTGAGATAATAACATCAGGGTTATGCCAAAGAAATAGTAAATGTATTCTTAATAACTAAATATAAATAATGAAGTATTAGATATAAAATATAGATAATTCCACAGAACTTATTGATATGGATTATTTTATTATATCTTAATAAGATTTTTTTCTCATCTTTCAACATCTCTTAATCAAAAATGTCCATTTTTCTACTAGGCTTGACAACCACTGCCTTCCCAGACCTCTTTACAATGACAACCACTGACTACTTCACAATGACCCAGACACTGTTCTAAGTATTTAGCATGGTTATTTAATCCTCACAACAATCCTATGAAATATATGCTATTATCCCCATTTTACACAGAAAGCCAAGTATTTTGCCCAAGAATACAGCTATTCAGGGGAGGACCAGAATGGGAACACAAGATGTTCACATTAGGACATCCCCTCTCAAGCAGACCTCGACTTCTACTTCCATAGACCTAGAAGAAGCAGGTCTAGGAAAATAGCTGTAGTTGCTGAGTCAACTAGAGAGAATAACATAAAATTTGAGAGTGAGTTCTAATGTTGAATTGGCTCAACATGGGAAAGCAAAGGAGACACACACACACACACACACACACACACACACACACACGTGCACAAGCAAGAAGCCAGTGTGGAGACAGAAAAAGAAAAGAAGAGACCATGTAGTCAGAAAAAGAAAAGATGAGATTTCAAGATATCATGTAATCCCAAAACAAGATTGCCAGATAGACAGACATTAGCTTAACAGGAACTTCAAAGTTTTAAGAAAATTATCTCATGTCCTTATACAGGATTTCATGAGTTTTGTATGCTTATAATAATTCCATTATTTGAGTGAATTTTCTAACTAGAAACCAAATTTTTCTAATTAAAAAATTTCCAGGTTGCTATATACCTCCAGTAAAATCTCTATCTTTGTTAGGATGAAATAATTAAATCAATATGAAAGGTAGTTCAACTGAGTAAAAGGGAACCTCTTGGAAAAAAAATAACCCAGATTTATGTCTCATTTCTCCTATTTTGCTAGATGTATGACCTCAGGGGCAATCTCCCTGAACTTTAATTATGCCTTCTATAAAATGGGAATAATAACACATGCCAAGTCTCTTCAAATGTTACTATACTAAATGAAATTGTATTTGTGAGTGGGCTTTGAAGAATATAAACTGCTCCACAAATGTTACCTATTATGATGATGATTCCAGATGTGAAATCACTTTAGTTTACTTTTAAGGATACAATGTCTTCTCTTTCCAGAGGTAAATGGTATAACTCTTCAAAGATTTTCTGGTTGGTAGGGAAAAAAACCCTTGATGTGTGTGTGTCTATACATTATATACCATGATAATAGGCAAAAGAAATTAATTTGTGTGAACTGTTCCTTCAATTACATGCACAGATCATGCTGATGAAAGTACATTTGCCTAAAAAAAATCCAAAGACTTAGGAATAACTATTAGCATTCCATGAAAGAGTGCCAAAAATTATAATGTGGTTTTTCCTTGAGAAGCTCTAACCGCTTCTTCCTATCATCATCGGATTTGTATAATGTCCTTGTAAAGGACAATGGGGCTAGGAAAACCCCAGCTGGTTGAGTTAGGCCTTTTTCTTAAGATGTCACAGTAAACTAATGACAAAGCTACAACAAAACTCAAAGAGTATACTGAGGCCAAAAGTGTTTGTATCAGACCATGTCCTTGCTAGTCTACTTGTTTTGAAATGGATTTAAAGAAACTGCTAAAATAAATGGCATGATTAGAGTTTTTGAGTTAAAGGTCTGGGGATGTAGCTCAGTGATAAAGTGCTGCCCACCATGCATGAGGCCCTGCGTTCCATCCCTACCACCAGAAACACACACACACACATACTAAGAGTTACAGTGAAGAGATAATTAACAAAATAAATTATAGACTTCTTTTCCTAGTAGAGACTGAAAAAATGAAAACAGTACAGTTTAACAAAACACAAGAATTTTCTAATTCTTACTCCTACTTTCCTTTTTTTATAGGCCTGATTATAAAAAGAAGTTAGCCCATGTTCACATGTATAAAGGCAATACCTGACATTTCTACACCAGGGGAGGTAAAAGGAAACTCTAGAAAAATGAGATAAGTATCTTAAATCTTGACTATGGTGAATGCTAATTGAAAAAAAACAACCGGTTGTTTTAAGTGGAGCTCAATCACTGCCAATGTCCCACCTTGTAACATTTTTAAAATCTTAACAAAAAGAAAGAAAGTCACTCCAAAATCAGAAGTAGATGCTCACCTGGTTTCCAGCTGTCTTTACCTATAGGTCAGTATCATTAACCATTTGCTGAGTCTCACCATACTCTTTGACAATATATATTTTAAAATGTCAATTTTTCCTGGAGCAACTGACATTGAAAGTACACACCTCCATAGGTATAACAGATGGCTAACAGCCTTTCCCTTTTCCTGTGGAAAAGAAAATTTCTCCAAGCTCCCACTTTTTGGCACTATGCTTCAGAGGATGACAGGTTGAGGGCACCAAATAATCCTGGGTCTCCAAGAGAAAAAAAACTTCATATCTTTCTAAATTTTGAAACTATCCATCTATGAACCAAATCTTCAGTTTGCCAAGGTATTATTCCCAATGTAAGTACAACATTCCTTCTCCCATTATGAGAGTGTATTAACTATTGTCTTTCTCTCACATTTCCTCAAATTCAAAGCCCCAGTCCTTTAGCCAAACACTATATGCTAATAGATTACTTTACCATTCATATACATGAAATACCACAAAAACAAAAGCTGAGTCAGTCATGAAGCAAGGACTATTGAGTACCATTGTCCTTGGCAAAAATAATTAAAGCAGGTGAAATGTGATTTCATATTCTATGTTGTAAATGCACTGCAATTCATTTGAATAGGAATTTGTTGTCAACTGAAAACAAAAATTATGATCAATAGCAACTTATACAAAACCATTCTAAGAACATCAGAAAGGAAAACCAGTTAATCTAATGAAAATGAAAGGAGGAAGAAGCAACCTTTTAGAAAAAATAATGGATTTCTCAAAAGAAACCAAAGAACAAATTTCATTTTGTACTTTCGCTATAAGGAATCTATTATAAAGAAGATAATAAACCATTTAGAAAGTGATAATTAATTCACACATGAGGCTTGGAGCTTGGGACATCTTTTCACATATTGTCTTGGCTACCTTCACTAAGAGATGCTTTACCTCAGTAAGCCCAATATTCTTCCTTTTAATGACATTCTGCAGAGAGTTGCTCAGAGTCCTGGTTAGCAACAGATTCGTAGATTTACGAATCATGTCATCGACTTCAGTGGAACTGGAAAATAAGTATCAAGGTTAGTCATGCCAAGTAGAATTGATTTGGCAAACGGAGTGCCAGTGGTGCTTGCAGTAATAATGATAATAAAATAATAGCAATGATACTGGTAACAGTAGCAAATAATATTGACTTCATGCTAGAAAGTATTTGAAGTACTTTAACAAACTTTTCAGCTGTTTTTTAGCTGAAAAAATTTACTCTGCTTTCATTTTTGAAAATTATTTTCCTGTCTACAGAATTCACCCTAGATTTTTTCTTTTTTAAGCACTTTGAGGATGTCACTCTACTTTCTCTGGCTTACATGTTTCAAACAAAAACTCTGCTGTATTGTTATTAGTATACCTGCATTGAATGTTTATTTTCTTGAATGCCTTCCAAGGATTCTCTTTGCCTTTCCTTTTCAACAGTTTGAATATGAGGCTTTAAATACTTTTCTTTGTTCGTTCTTATGGCCATTATCTCTCAAAATTTCTACTTCCCTCATCTCTTGGTTTTTTCCTTCTTGGATTTACTGTTTAAAATTGCTCCAAGGATCTTGGGTACTTCAGTTCTTCCTTCTCCTTCTCTCCCCCCAACCCCTCCACTCCATTTTTATTTTTGCAATGCTGAAAACTGAACCCAGGGTCTCACACATGCTATGCCAGCACTTTACCACTAAATAAGCTACATCCCAGCCCTCACTTTTTTTCTCTTTTTATGTCAGTTTGGGTAACTTCTACTGACATATCTTCAAGTTCACTGATTGTTTCCTAAGCTACATCAAGCCTGCCAATGAGTTCTTCAAAGATATTCTTCACCTAGAAAACTATTTCGTATTTCTAGAATTTTTATTTGACTCTTTCCTATAACTTCCATCTGTGTGCTAAAAGTTTCAGTATGTTCACACATGTCACACCTAACTGATAACTCCATCTCTCTCCTTATGTTGAACCCTTAGTGTGATGGGTTGAATAAACACAGGCAAGAATTGACCTGCAATTGAGTTGTATTGTTGCTATGATTATCTTTAGTGTCTCATAGATTTCAAATTTCTTTTTTTTAATTTCAAAAAAAATTAATGGTAAAACAGGCCTACTATGCATGGTAGAATCTCTGAAGGCTTTTTTCCACAATGATTCTGTACCATCCCCATCTTTTAGCTATATCAGCACAATATAGAAGGTACCACTCTTTGCATATCCATGGCCCATCATCCAGTGGTATACTGCAGCCACTTGTTACTCAGTTCTTGCTAAGCTGTGAGCAAAGCTCTCTTTTGCCCTGGCTAGCCTCAGTCTTAAGTGTATCCTGTGTGCCCAAAGCTTAGAGGTGTTTCTGCCCTTTTTCCAATTGTAGAAGACCTCTTAATGGTAGAAGAGCCTGGGTGCAGGACTGTTTTCTGACCTTCTTTAGCAGAGATAGGAAGTTGCTTCTTCAATGCCTCTGGCAGTAACAATGAATCTTTCCTTGCTTCCCATAGAGAGGGTTTTCTGCCATTTCCCCAGTGCCATGAAAGCAACTGGTGAGCATAAGTGAACACTTCAAACAATGAGGAATGGGGATTCACGCCTTTTTTAATACATGTCTCATCCTCTTCTCCATACCTGCAACATTATCAGTAATTGTCTCTCCCACCTAGCCCACAATCTCTCTTGTGAGCACATAGTGGAGGTTCATGAAGAAAATGGATGAGTTAGTGTAAATAGCTCCTAAGTCTGAGACTCCCAACTAGGAATTCTATACTGCCATGCTAGCTCACACTAAGGTGCTGGCAACCCCTTAAGACTCTAGTTGGTTTTCCCTTTCTCCTTTGTCTGGTGGCTATCCCTTTCTCCTCTGTTCTGCTATAGGTGGTAGAATCTGTGTATCCTATCTCTTCCTAAGAAGGGCCAGCCTAATATGTAGTTTCAGTATACTTAGTAGCCCTGTATCTTCAGCTCTCTTACAGGTTTCAGAAGAGTTTTAATTTTTTAGCTTACATGCTTTTTTCTCATTGATAGAGAAGAAGCAATACTCTTTTTTCAGGTTTCTGTATTATAATAAGTGAAACTATCTAAAAACAGTCTATTTTTTAACTACTGTAACAAAAATAAATAAATAATAAATACATATGCATTTGTTCACACAGAAGAAAAAATTAAAAAGAAAAAATCCATGTATAAAGAATGTAATGCTTTGTTATAAAGTTTGGAGTCTTTTGTAATTTTCTTCTTTGTACTATTCAATATTCCCCAAATTCTTTTCAAAGATCGAGTTTTATAATTAAAACATAATTATGGTTATACTCTAATATCAAGTACTAATGCTAGAGCATCATTTTTTAATCACAAAAATGCAATTTATTTACTGTTAAAAATCATTCAGAAAGAATTTTGTATTCTTAGTATTCAAGCAATTACATATTTCTATCATTTTAAATAATTTGCAGCATCTTATATCCTATGAAAAGGAGACTTTTTAAAGAATATATATATATATATATATATATATATATATATTTTTTTTTTTTTAATTTTAGTTGTCAATGAACTTTTATTATAATTTGTATGTGGTGCTAAGAATCGAACCCAGTGCCTCACACATACTAGGCAAGCGCTCTACCACTGAGCCACAACCCCGGCCCCTGAAAAGAAGAAATTTTTTGCAGGAAAGAAATGGAACTTTCATTTAAGACAATGATTACCTTAAAGAGATATAAAACAAGAGAAACACTGGACTGAGATTTTTGAGATCCTCGTGTTTAAGAGAACTGTTTATATATATATTGTCTTATATGCCATATTAATCATCATCCTAAAACAGCTATGATTGATTTAATATTCTCTGTCACTCCAGGTTATAAGGCAAATAACTCTAGGATAGAAGATAAATGTCAACCAAAGAGTAAAAAGTAGCTATAAAATGCCTCCAACTTGAATATTCAATTTAAACTTTCAATGTGAAACAAGTCAAAGAGAGTTTTCAGGCAAAATTTTAATATAGTGTTCATGCAAGTAAAAGAAATTTGAACCATTTAGATTTTACCCAAGGTAAAGTAAATTTAAAGTGGCCCAGTGTACTATACTTTCCATTCATTCATTCAAATTTTTTTTAATTTATTGAGTTGAATACAGCAGAAATCGTGTTGTATAAAAGATACTGTTTTTATCCTACAAGAGGTCTTTTTGAACATTCTAAATTTGTGTTAATGCTGGATCCTATGTTGTTCCTGTTTATCTCTAGTTTGTACCATTAATTGTTAAGTCCTTTAATTAAATGAGATACTCCTTGAAGATAGAGACCCTATTTTTAACATCTCACTGTCTTTACTACCAAGCAGTATCTAATGTAATACACTGGCCATAATGTATGGTAAATAAACCAATAAATGAACAAAGAAAAAAAAAGCCCATAGTCTAACACATACAGAAACATATATACATAAGCAGAGCAATAATAATGTTTCCAAAGAATCTTATCGACTATTTTTCTTCTGGCCTTAAAATTTCATTAAATAGAATATTAAAATTATTATGTTATACTACAATTTTCCAGTGAGTTCTCCTTAATAAAAGTATTAAGATAGAAATCTGTTAAAAATAAAAATAAGATAGGTAATATTAATTTTAAAACTATTCTTAAATTGCCATCTTTTCCTTTGACTATAAAGAACTATAAAAATAAAAGTGTCATGTAGCAAAGAGCTGATATTAAAAATCAAAATCACAGATGAAGGCACTATTGAAAAATTGTCAAAATTTTTATTTAGAGAGGGCCACAATCTTCATTTTTGACTCTTTCATACTGTACCTTAGATGAAGATCTTCTGAAAACTTCAGACATGCATAGATAAATTCTTTAATTTGGTTGTAAACTTTTGGCACAAATTCAGAGAAAGGAAACTTTTTGGGGAATGGTTGCTGTAAATGCAAGAATTAATGAAAGGAAGTCACAAACATACAATGGATATACTTAAAAATTACTTAAAACACAAAATGAACTTTCTTCCACACTGGGAACTGTCTGCTTAACAAGCTCAAATTTAAAAGAATGTCTTCAAAAGTTTTCTGACACTATAAAAAAAGGTGGGGGGCTTAATTAAAATTTAAAAAAAATCCGAATGTTCTTCAACATGTGGAAGGCTAAACAAATTTTAGCACATGCTCAGTAATAAAAAGAAATGAACTACTGATATGTCCAACAACTTAGACAAGTCTCAAAAGCATTACACTAGTTAAAGAAGTCAGTCTCAAAAGGTTATACTACATGATCCCATTTATATGGCACTCTGAAAAAAACAAATAGAGACCAGACTGGTGTTTTCAAGTATGGAAGTGATGGGAGGGGTTAATCAGAGTGGGGCAGCATGAGGAAATATGGGAGGGTGATGAAACTGTTCTCTTTTACCATGGTAGTGAAGACATCCACAACAGATTGTCAAAAATAACAGAAATGTATACCCCCAGAGGTACATTTTACTGTGAATTCTGGGGACAAATGGTCTTAAGAGCATAATAAAAACAAGCATTTCAGAGTGTAAACCAAATTGGAATATCCCCAGCAGTCCTCCAAACCCTTCAGAGGTTATTGGACCCCAATGCCATCTACTGAGTGCCATATCAGGGAATTCTGTTCTAAGCACCAAAGACAATGCGTGGAAGTGCATTAGAATTCTAATCCACTGGGGAGAAGGTCATCATTTTCAATGAAACTGATCTAATTAAAGCTTCTACAGAATGTCAAAACAACCAGGGAAGTTTATTTGAAAGTATTCCTTACCTTTTCCAGCTCTGTATCTTGGAACGGGAATTGTCCTACCACCTTTTTATACATCTCCTCACTTGTTACTGGTATGGGACTGTAGTTGTCAGAATCAAGTATGTTTCTATAAAAAACAATAATGGAAGAAAGGGAAGGAGGGAAAGAGAGGTGGTGGGTAAATCACAAGCAATTTTATGATGAACACCAACAGCCAATGGCTATATACATATATCACAACTTCGAAGTCACACTCCCAGTGCCCATTTGTGTGTGTGTGTGTGTGTGTGTGTGTATCTTCTATAATACAGCCATTTGGCTCAAGATAAAATCAACTTTTTTATTTTTTATTTCCTCATTTTAATTGGTGCATTATAGTTGTACATAATTGTACTTTTTTTTAACAAATCCATACATGTACATTAAATTGATTTTTAAAGCATCTTTTAAAAAACTTCTTTTTTTGTTTGTTTGTTTGGTGCTGGGGAATAAAGTGCTTGCCTCATATATGCTAGGCAAGCACTTTATACTTTACCCAGCCCTAAGATCAATTTTTAAAGAAGTCAGAAAGAAAACTATGCTCTGGAACAAATAGAAGACAATTGTAAACATGATCTTGCAGTATTTGAGATTCAAAAATGGGACAGAAAATTTTAAGGCAATCGAGAAGTAAATAATAAGAGTGTATACTCTAGAAAAGACAAAGAAGTTGTTTCTGTTTGTTTTCACAAGAAATATGTGATAATAATTATGTTTTTTAATCCTGTGCTAGATATTCTAACTTTTGAAACTGGCAGGTAGAATAAGTAACTTTTATCATAAATCTAAATTGTGCTCATTTACTTCATCTACTACTCTATATTAATCACACATTATGTTCATCTATAATTTTTCTCTCCTTAGCTAGACTGGGGGTTCTCTAAAAACAGAAACCAGCTGACCGAAATCAAAACATGAAACTCACTGGAGTGAGTGAAAGCACCATAACAGAAGGACTTAAGATTGTAGCATTATCCTGTTGTTAATTTTCAGAAAATTCTATAGAGATAACCCTCCCCTAAGAACAATTATCACCATTAAATAAATACAGATTTTTGGAAGTATAAGTATTTACATTAATATACAAGTGAGTCTGTCTAAATGATGATCAAGGCTATGTTCATGAACTATAAAAAATAAGATTAAAAGAATCACGTAAGATCTTAAAACTATAATACTTTGAAAGCAGGATAATCTAATCAAGGGAAGGCATCACGCAAAAGGCAAGATCACTTAAAGGAATAAGTTTTAAAGACAATGAGTTGGCATAGGGTATGTGCTTAGAAAACAATCCTAAGACATATTTTTGAGTGTAAGTTGTAACAGAATAACTTTCTTATTATTGAATGCAAGTTGTAGTAACTACTCAAAAAAACATGGCTTAAATAGTGGACTATACTAATCCACTGTTTCTGAGGATGAAGAAGAAAAATGACAGATAACATGGCTGTATCCTCAACACAGTTTCCCCAAAGCTGAAATTATTCATAAAGGCACAAATGCCACTACCACATACGTGAGATATAAAACTAGATATGATCCTTAGAGAAAACTAAAAATTGGAATAAGACACAAGTTGATCCCGATGGTATGAAACAATGACTCTGACATTCCCAACTAAGAAGACTGGATATCTTGGGAATATCATTTTTTAATATTATCAAATTTCATCTGAATTCTGGAACATAACCTGGAGTAACTAGAAACTTATATGCCACATATTCTTACTTGCATTACATCTGAAAATCCTGTACATAAAGATGTGCGTACACATTTGGACACGTATGACTACAGTTTCTCACCTGAAAATACCTCCCCACTTCTTCAGTAGAGTTTCACTATACTGGTCTCTGATTTCTAACAGCATGTCAAAAAGTTGATTTACAGGAAAACCATAAACCTGAAACAAAATAAGAAAATAACTTCATTTTCTAAGGTGGCTTTTTAAAGCAACATAAGAAGGATTAGGCACTGAAAGACATTGTGTTCTTTGGACAATTTCAATGAAACCATGTGGGAAAATCTTCTATTCCCATCCTAACACTTAGTGTTTATTTCACAAAAATTAAAGGAAACATACAAAAATGGCTAAGCCAGTCAGAAAAAATAAATGATAAAAATTAAAATCAATATATGGTAGGTATGCTGTAAGCAAAGTTCTCCCTTTCACTCCTCTTTAACTTTTATTGCCTATAGTAACAGCCTTAGAGAATAAGGAAAGAAAACAAAGATGGTACCATTTCACCACATCTAAGCTACTCTGCTGAAGATACTATGTTGTTCAAATCAACCATCATTATTCAAGATGTTAGTTAACAAAACCACAAAGTCATTCAGGTGCCATTCCCAAATTAAGAACATTTTTTAAAAACTAATGTGGCAAGTTGATTAATTGGTTTGATATGAGAGAAAAAAAAGGGGGTGGGAAGTACTTATAAAAACATTTTTTTTGTTGTAGTTGTACCCAATACCTTTATTTTATTTATGTATTTTTATGTGCTGCTGAGGAGAGAACCCAGGTCCTCACACCTGCTGGGCGAGCGCTCTACCACTGAGCCACAACCCCAGCTCCCCTATAAAGGTGTTTTTATATTGTATTTTATAACACAAAGGTGTTTATATATCACATAAAAGGTGAAACCTAGGAAATGCTACAAATAGATAAAAAGGTCTACCTCTAGGAAAAGAAAAAACTACTAAGGACTAAAGTACTTATCCAAGCTTATGTAGATATGACAAGAGTCAGTATTGATGAAACCTTAAGCTAGATGAGCATATGTAAACAGAACTCACATACCTGAAGTGTGTCAGCAAAAAGCACAATAAGGTTCTTCAAATCTAACACAAGGTTTGGATCAGAGCAGTAAGACTAAAGGAAAATAAAAACAAAGGGGGAAAAGACCTCTTAATGAAGAAAAATACAACTAAATTTTTATTTATTAAAGTGATTAACACTCCACCTGGGGAAGGCTCTTGTAGAAAGGACCTGACCATTTTGTGGTACAAGGTGTCAACAGAACCAGTCAGGGAACATCTGGATAGAGTTCAATAGCCACAGTCTACATTTTCAGCACTTAAAAATTAAAACATACACTATAAATCTTTGCCTAAAATAGAAATCAAAATTGCTTCAGATTATTTCTAAATAACAATAAAAACATTCAGACCAAAACCTATGATACATGGCTAAAGCCACTTTCAAAATAACTTTATATCCTAATAGGCAACTATTAGAAAACAAAAAAGACAGAAAATAATCAAACTAAGCACTGAATTCATGAAACTAGGGTGGAGGGCAAATAAACCATAATTAAGTCAAAAAATGAAATTAATAAAATTAAAAGCACAAATTAATGGCTTAAATAAAACATAAAAGAGTTAATCATTTAAACCAAAATTTATGACTTCATCCTAGTAATCATACTACAAATCTTCCTAACTCTTTAATATTTCTTCTGACAAATGACATATTAGGACCTATTCAAGTCATGCTATTTTAAGTTTTCTATATACAATGTTTCATGTTTCTATATACAATGTTTCGTGCTTCTATTATATAAGAGCATTTATAAAGTTAAAAATAAAACAATAACAGACAAATCTTAGGCAAATCTGGTTGCACAACAGAGAAAACAACATTAAACAATACAAGGAATGCAAAAGTAAAAATAAAAACAAATAAGAGGAAAATTTTAAAAATTATCAATAAGGCCCATGTATAATATCATATCAATGAATCTGAAAATTCAATAATTATGGAATATCATTTCTATAGACAGGACAAAAATATATATATTACTATTTTTAACATTGATTTTAGATATTCTGATTTTTCTCAGTTATTATTTTAATTCTTTTCTCTACTTAACCTCAATTCCAAAAAGAGGTATGTTGAATTTCCCCTAATGATGAAGTCTGTCAATTTCTCTTCTTATTACAAACAGATTTGGTTTCATACATATTGCCCTTATAAAGACTTTTGTCTTTTTGGTAGGTTAAAACTAATACCAAATTCATAGCAGCACAATTCACAATAGATAAACTAGGAAACCAACCTAGATGTCCTTCAGTGGATGAATGGATAAAAAAAACAAAAATGTGGCATTTATACACAATGGAATATCACTCAGCACTAAAAAAGAACATAATCATGGCATTTGCAGGTAAATGGATGGCATTAGAGAAGATAATGCTAAGTGAAGTTAGCCAATGCCAAAAAACAAATGTTTTCTCTGATATAATTGAGGGTGACTCAAAGTGAGGTAGGGAGGGAGAGTATAGAAGGAAGACTATTTCTAGATAGGGAAGAGAGGTGGAAGGGAAAGGGGGGGGAAGGGGATTAGCAAGGATGGTGGAATGTGATGGTCATCATTATACGTAATACATGTATGAAGATTTGATACAGAGATATGAAAAATTATGATATATATGTGTATTAAGAATTATAATACAAAAAAGTACATGTATAATGGCATAATTTAGCGTGAACATACTTTATATACAGAGTTATGAAAAATTGTGTTGTATATGGGTAATAATGAGTGTAATGCATTCCACTATTGTCATGTATTTATTAAATAAATAAATAATATCAATACAAAATATCCCTCTGTTCTTCCATTTGAGGTTCTTTAACTTTGGTTCTATTTGCCTCCTACCATATTGTCATTTCATTGTTCCTTTTCTAATTTTTTAAAAAATATTTTTAGTTGTGTTGAACACAACACCTTTATTTTATTTTTATGTGGCACTGAGGATCGAACCCAGAGCCCTGCATGTGCTAGGTGAGCGCTCTACCGCTGAGCCACAACCCCAGCCCCTCAGTTTTTCCTTTTTATTTCAATCTCTTTAGGTAATTTTAATTTATGACTACATCCTAGTAATCATACTACAAAACTTCCTAACTCCTTAATATTTCCTGGGACATATTGGGACCTATTCAAGTCTTGCTATTTTAAGTTTTCTACATACAATGATTTCTTTTATTTTTTTTTATTTTATTTTTTTTTAATTTTTTATTGTTGGCTGTTCAAAACATTACATAGTTCTTGATATATCATATTTCACACTTTGATTCAAGTGGGTTCAATGATTTCTTTTAAATTTTTCTTTCATGTTTCTATTATATAAGAGCATTTTAATTATGTTATAGTGCTTAATCACTTATATCCTCTCAGCCCACTCTTAAAATAATCTAGTGTCTTCATTAAAATATTTTGAACATGATCTCTCTCCTTTTGTAGGAATTATTGATATCATTGAACATTACAAATAGTCACATATTTAGTTAGCTGGATTACTCTATGAATGGTATCCTTTTTTGTACATTTTATTTAATCTGATTTCATTTTATGTTTTGGATTTTCTTCTCATTTTTGCAGAAGACCAGTAAGAATCTTTCAAAGATAGGGCGGATAAGAGTAAACTCAGAATCCTCATGTTTGAAAACCCCTTTCTTTTGCCCTCCAACTAAAATATAAAGGATCAGATATAAAAATTTGTCTCCTGTCATTTATCTACTTGGTCCTCAATCCTTTCAACCTCAAGAATCTGGTTTTGTTCACTGTAGGAAATTTTTTTTCTCTTATTTTGTTATTACAGTCCCCTCATTTATCACTATCTTTTCTTTCTGAATCTCTTATCAAATATATCCCACAGTCAATATCAATATCCATGTTTCTTAGCTTTCCTTTCATATTTCTATCTCTCTGTGACTTTGCCTTGTATTTTGGGACATACATTTGACTTCATCTTCTTGCTCACATCTTCTTACTCTTTTTTCTCCATTTAATATTTGAATTGAATTTCACTATCTGATAGACATAAATTTCAAAGAATCCATGTTTTATTTTGGATTAACCTTCTTTGGCTTGTTTTCATCATTTCCCTCTTTCCTTACATTTCTTAACATTATGAATATAGTACACATAAACAAAAATGAATAAAACCTGTATGCACAATTTTGCCCTTTAAACAAAACAGAACCCCAGCGGCAGGCCAGCCCCTGTTGGGGGCTTTAATCACAACTTCATCCCTCCTTAGTCACAGAAACAACATTCATTCGGACTTTGATGATAATCATTCCCATGTCTTTCCTTAGTTTTTCATTTGTTTGTATTTTTTTAATTAATAGATTTTATATTCGAGCAGTTTTAAGTCTCTTATTTGCTCTTGGCTTTTGTACTGGCTTAAAAAATATTATAATCAGGTTGTAAGGCACCCATCCTACCAATAATAAAAGAATTCGAATTTTGATTGCCATTAAACCAGGTCTATTGATAAATCTTAAAAGAATAATAATTTTATAATAATAACTTACAATAAATGAACATGATATGTATCTCAGTTTTACTTTGATCTTCTTTAATTTTAATTCTCAATAATATTCTTAGAATTTTTCTTCATGGTGATCACTTTTTGTTACATCTACTTCTAACTAATTCTTATTTATGCTATTGTATAAATTTTGTCTTTCAAATCTAAAATTTTTCAACTTTATTCCAAAATTATAAAAACATGAGAAATTTTATATAATGATTTTTTTATCCAAGAATTTTAGTGAACCCATCTATTAATTACAATTTTTGTTAATTCTTTGAATTTTCAATGTATCAAATTATATGTGCAAAACTGACAAGATTTTTTCTTCTCAAAGATTTATGCTTTTTATTTATTTATTTTGTGGTGCTTACAACACTGCAAATGACTTCAAGTACAATATACAAATAGAACTAATGGTAATTAAATTTAATATTATAGGCTTTTAAAAGAATGGCTTTTATCATGATAAGCTGAATTAAATCCTGTTTTCATAATTTATTGAGAGAACTTATCATAAATTTATGGTATGTTTTATTAAATGTCACTACCCAGCATTCTAAAAAAGCATCACATCACCCATGTTAGCTCAAGAAAAGTTAAAACTCCCATATTTGCAGTACAGTATCTACTGAACCCATATCACCTTTGCACCACTGTAAAATTGAAAAATCCAAGGTGGAACCAGAATAAGTCAGAATGTATTGCTAAATTTCATTTCTAAGTGAGATGCATTATATAAATCTTTACCAGGTTTGAAATCAGCGTTAAGAATTCTGCATATATTAATATATGAAAATGTTTATCTTTCAAAATATCCCAAACTATACTATTAATTCAATCAGAAAAAAAAATCATTTTAATAGCCACACATAAAGTTGGTGGGGAGTATAACATTTTTTATAAAAAAATAAAGTAATCACTCAGTTATAATGTTTATTTTGAGATTTGTTTAGATATTTGGGTTGCCCTCATTTTGTCTGGCTTGCTGGGTAATGATAATACAATAAATGGTGTCATGAAATACAATTAGCATCTGTGGCACCAATCATTTTGTCTCTTGATGGATAAAATGGTTCAGTGAGTCAATCTGTGAAATGCTGAATTATTTTTTAATAACTCTGTTGATATATAATTCCCATACAATACAGCTTTCCCACTTAAATTATATAATTTAATGGTTTTTAGTTTTTTGTACAGCTGTTCCTCAGTACTTGTGGGAGACTGATTGCAGGAACCCCTATGCCAATTATATACATTTTAATTTACAGATTTATTGCACAACAAAACTGAATCCCAAATTTGGTGTACAGGAGTACACAGGGTAGGAGGGATATAATAAACTGAATCTTGATTCTCAAGCTTATCTGGAAGAATAAGAGGATAAATAATTATTGTACTTTTAAAAGATTGAAAAGGATATGCATGCCCAATAAAAAATTAAATAATTTCAAATATAAAATTACAACAGTGTTTATCAGATATAATAATTATATAATTTCAGATATAATAATTACAACAGTGTTTATTGGCTCAAGGAAAGTGGGGAATGAATCATTCAACCTAGAAAAAGACCTCAGTGTACATATAATATTTTATTATATGACAAAGGTGATCTTCAAAATATATAAAGGAAAGGATGTAATGGATTGAATGTTGTGTCTCCCAAAATTCATATGTTTAAGTCCTAATCCATCATGGGGCTTCTTGTGGGGAAGGGGCCTTTGGATGGTAATTAATGCCAAAGAAGAAGATTAGGTGAGACCCCAATCCAATGGGATTGGTTTCCTTATAAAAGGAGGAGTCATGAGAAAGTATTTTCTGTTTCTTGTTCGCACATTCTCTCTCTCTCTCTCTCTCTCTCTCTCTCTCTCTCTCTGAGGGTACACACTGAGTAAAGAAGGCAGCATTCTGTATGCCAAGAAAGCTCTCATCGGGAAATGAACATACTGGCACCCTAATTTCCAACTTTCATTCTCAGGACGTGGAAAAAATAAAATTCTACTATTTAATCCATGAAGTCTATGGTATTTTGTTAGGGCAGTGCAAGTTAAGTAAGACAATAGATAATTACAATAATGTTACTGGAAATAATGAGTCATTTTCAAAGTAAAGATGGAATCCAATCTCATACCAGGTGTTAAAATAAACATTTTTATGTTTGCAATGTATATGTAAGAAAAAGCAACTACAGAAGTACTAAATTCAAATACAAATAATGATATATTCTTTGAAATAAAGAAGATATAATTTACAAAGTAAAAGATCAATTGAACTACACAAAAATTTTTATAGCTTCTAAAAAGCTGCAGAAAAGCAGAGAAAAGACATATGAAACTAAGAAACAGTATTTACCATACATATCACATATATGCTTTATTAAGCGATAATAAAATATTTTAAAGTCCATTAAAATATAAAATAAAGGTAGTCTTCCTTGTCCCTCCCCCTCTTCTCTCCTCTCTCCTCCCTCTCATTTCTGGCCAGGAGGTGACTGGGCTTCCTTCACAGAGCACTGCTGACTCCATGTAATTGACCGCGCAGGTAAATTACACAGGTCCAAAGCAATAGGACCAATCAGTCATGGACTAAAATCTCCAAAACTGTGAGGAAACTAAATCTCTTTTCTTTATAATGGACCATATAAGCTTAGGCATTACCTTAATAGCTTTTTCCCTCTCACCTCTTATATCTAATCCATCAGAAAGTACAGTTAAATCTCATCTCTTTAAAAAAAAAAAAAAAAAAAACTCTAGAATTTGTCAACATATCACCATATCAGCTCTCATCCATTGATCCAGGCTCTCACTACCTCTTGTCTAGAATACTGGACTAACCTAATTGTTCTCTTCATATTTTTTCCCCTCATCCATTGTCCACACTTTAGTTAAAATAATGTATTTAAAATGAAATCTGATCATGTTCTCTTTTTTTATTTTTTTTTTTATGTTCTCTTCAACTATAAACTTTTTTGTATTTGTGTGTTTGTATGTGTGTGTGTGCATGTGTGTGTGTGTGTGATGCTGGGGATTGAATCCAGGAACTCGTGCATGCTAGGCAAGCACTCTACCACTGAGCCAAACTTCCCGCTCCACTATGGATTTTGCATGTGATTGTTTCTGTGTCTGAGACTCTTCCTGATGAATTATATAAGGAGACCTACAGGACCAGGGATGATGATCCTTTCAAGTTAGAACAAGTAGGTGGATAGTAGGGCCATTTAATAAAATTTTTTAAATACTAAATTGCCTAGTTATTGACTTCCCACTGTTATTCTTCAAACACTGTACACATAAAAGCCCTTATACTGCTGTTCTTTGTGCCCCAAATTATAATTTCATTGATCTTTGCATAAATAGTGACTTCATAATATTCTGATCTCAGAATGCCACTTCTTACCAAATAATCAATAGCAAGTACCCTGTTGCCCTAATCTATCATTCTATTTTAATTGTCTGTATTGCATTAGCACTGCCTGATATTCTTGTTTATTTGTCTGTGTATCTCCAAATAAAATACAACTTTTGGCAACAAAGTTTTTCTCTCTCTTGTTTATAACTGTATTTCAAACATATAGTCAGTGTTAAAATATACTGAAAGAATGAATGAATAATTAATTCAAAACCAGCATCCTCTACCTAAAATTCATGCTATATTATCACCAAAAATTCATGCTCTGTTCAGGTTCGAATCCATGTTCCATCTCTTATTATGTGGCATAAAGCTGGTCACCTGACTTCTCTGAGTTTAGCATCCTACACTATAGGATAAATACATTAATAATACCTACCTTTATATGGTTGTAATGTGGATGAAATAAGACAGTGTATATAAAATACACAGAACGATGCATTACACACACAGAGAATCATCAATAGATGTTAGATGCTATTTTGTGTTTTGTGAAGAGCATCTACAAAATTGAACTCAGTGTTAGAGAATATGCCTAATTGAAGAGGCTACTTCCCTATGCCTTTGAAAGACATATATAGCTCCAAATGAGTAAATTCAAAGACATACATGTTGATTTTAAAGGAGTAAAACACTGAATAGTTCATAAATAACCAGCTCTAAATAGGAATTTCTCTTGTGCATCTTACATACCGAATGGGTACGGAGTGCTGCGATGGTCTTTGAAAGTGCCATTTCCCACAGTTCATCGATGTAGGCTCTATTTACTAAGCCCTGGGTTGTATGTAAAATGTGATCTTCAACCACAAAAAAGCTAAGATTGAGGAGAAAACAGAGTACAACTGTCAGAAATTGCAGTCTGATTACTGTCTCTAGGTTTTGATGAATATTAGGAGCTGACATCAAATTCAACATTAATATTCATTTTTTTCTCAAAGAAAGTTTTCAGTATTATAAATGAAATGACTTCTTAGACTCATAATTATGTCCATGATCATATCCTCTTAATCACTTCTACAGAAAATGGAGTTCTATTTCTATAAAATGTTAACCATGTTATCCCGCTATTTAAAATGGAAGAAAACGTTTCTAAGTAATGAAGGCTAATTTCTTTTTTTAATAGTACATAATTTTTCAAAGTTTCTATTAGTGAATTACAGTTATATATGATAGTGGGGTTCATTTTGACATAATCATATATGCATGGAATATAATTTGTTCCATTTCAGTCCCCAGTACTTCCCATTTCCCCCTCTCTCTCCCCCTCCCCATATTCCCCTTCCTCTACTGATATTCCTTCTATTTTTCAAATAATTTTAATTGGTGCCTTACAGATATACATAAAGGTGAAATTTACTTGGTGTATTCATATAGGTACATATAGCATAATTTGGTCAATTTCATTCCACAAGCTAATTTCAATAATCTTTTTAAAATCAGGTCATAAATACATTTCAAGAAACTAATAGGTTTTAAAGAGAGAATGAAAGCTGAAATATGTATTTTTAAGAACAAAATACATCAAAATAATTCCACTTATGTAGATTTTTCTCATCGAAGTATTAAAAATGGTTTGTAAAGCAAACTTATATTTTAACATCCTTATTGTGGCTTTTTGTTATTATGCATTTAAAACATACCTTCAGTTATCTTGCCTAAATGTTCAAGTACTAAAACTATTCTTTATTAGAGAATTTTATAACATTTTAGTCAAAATTATTAATTACACTAAAACAATCTAAATCTGATTTTATAAAGGAAGAAAGAGACTTGATGAAAGAATCCAACTTATTTCCCTTTCTTTTAATGGCAATTATTATTTTAAGATTAGAACAAGCTCCCTATGTGTACTTGGGATGTTTATATGGGACTTATAATTCCATATTACTATATGTACTACAGATGAAGGTGGCAAACTATAACCTGACCCAAACTATAACCTGCCTGTTTTAATGAAGATTGTTTTACTGGAACACAGTCATGCTCGATCATTTACGAATCGTCCACAGCTGCATTTGGACTATGATAGAGCTGAAGAGCAGTGACATTTCATGTGGCCTACTCAGCCTAAAATAATTTACTCTTCGGCCATTTTGGAATAAGTTTGCTAACTTTTGCCATATTACCAAGAATAGAGAACAAAACATCTACTATAGTAAGATTATAATTCAAAAAGTATTCTCCAACAATATAATGTGGAAGCCAGCATGGTGTTCCTTTTAAATCACAAGGAAATAAAAAATAAATTTGTCTTCTTGAGAATTTTAAAAAGAAAACACAAAGAATTTCCCAAGGAAAATCTGATTTATTTTTCCAAGTCTCACAAATCTATGCATTGAAAGTAGGTGAATTTAAATATATTTCTATAATAAATATATACTTACCCTACAATTTGATTAAAATACTTCCTATAGCCATCTAAAGTTTCATGCTGCAACAAAGAAAAAAAATTATTGGTTTTTTTTTGTTCCATTAAGACAAAGTTAAAATCAGTTATTTAATATCTTGAAGTTCAGTTCCCTGAAGAATAAGGTAAATATAATAGCATCATGTACCTTACATAGTTATAGTGAGAATAAAATGAGACAATACATATCTATATTTAGAACAATGTCCAACATGCAGAAATCATTGAATGTTAATTGGTATTCTTACTGCAACCCACATCTACCAAAAATGATCTCAGAATAAGAGTAAACACAAACACAACACACACACACATACACACACACACACATACACACACAATTGAAAGATATCAGAAAAGAAAAGGGTAAATGTGTGAAAAATGAAAATAGTAATCCTACCATGTTAGATGGAGGCTGGAGCACTAAACGGGCCTGTTTTCGCCTCTGCTTTCGGTAGTAGTTCTCAAATGTTTCCCGGGCACCCTGTAAGATAAACAGACAATATAAATTGTCACAGTTGGATTACTCTTGGATTCAAGGTTAAAAAAAAAGAGGAGGTTCTAGGTCCAGAATTTGAGACAGCACAACATTTCTTAAAATGTGCTGTTTTAACAATGGTCATATCATAGAAAATAAAAATAACTGTAACGATTTATTGAACTTTATTTGCTAACCCCATGAGGGTGAAAACTCAACCCCAAGCACACCAACTCTGGTTTCTGAGTCAATTACTACAAATTCACAAAAATGAAGGCAAACCCATCTTCCCATAGGTTTTAGTCACAGGTAAGAAAATTTCCATTAAAAAACTCACAGAACATGCCAGAAGAAAAGTGTCCAAAATAAAACCAAATGAATCAGAAGCACAAGATCAATGGAAAGTGGGGGAAAAGGCAGAAACTGAGAAGAGTAAATCCATCTTGGAAGAGGAGTGGGGGCAGCAACAACAGCAGGAGCAAGGAGCGGGGGACAAATCAATGAATCTTTTTGATATTCAATTTACACTTTTCATTTATACTTACTAAACTTAAAATGAAAGGCACTCAGAGAACAAAATCTGGCAGATGAGCCCTACAGTCATGAGCTCTGTATTGGGTTGAAAAGTCTCCCCCCAAATTTATGTCCTTCCCAGCATCTTGTAATATGACTCTATTTGGAGGTACTGCCACTGCAGATGAAAACAGTTAAATTAAGATGTGGCCATACCAGTGTAGGGTTTGCCTAAACACAATATGCCTGGTGTCCTTAGAAGAACAGAACAAAAGACACCAAGGGAGACACCCAGGGAGAACATTATGTGATGAGAAGCAGAGACTGGAACTGTGCAGCTGCAAGCCAAAGAACACCAAAGATTGCTGGCCACCAGCAGAACTAAGAAAGGATTCTACAGAGTCTGAGTGGGAGCATGGCCTTGTGGATGCTTTGAATTCTGGATTCCAAGTCTCTAAAATGGGGACAGAAAATATTTCTCTTGTTTTAAGCCACCTAGTTCGTGGTATTTTGTTATAGCAGCTCAAAGTTTTTAAAATGTCATGCCACCTTATGACTAAATTCTAATATTAATACAAGACTTTTCTAAATAAGTAAAAAGAGAAAGACAGCATGCCACAGTAGTAAAGAGCACTGACTTTGGAACCTGGTGATTACATTCAAATTGTGACTCTGCCCCTTACTAGCTGTAAATTGCTATAAATAGCTATATAATTTCCCTTCCACTATTTATTTAACTTTCACTTATATGCATGCTGTGGTTTTCTCATTTGTAGAGATGCCAACTTCACATAATTGTTAGGAGCATTTAGAAGAGTTAGAAAGCTCTTAGAATAGTGTTTGATAAATACTAAGCATGCATGTAAGTACTTATCTTTTTAAAAATTAAAAAGATGAAATCAATGATAAAAGTGGAAAGCCATGACCAACCCTGGCAATATACAATAAACTAGTTAAATTTCCATGCCTTCCTAAAAATCTCAAGAACTTTTTCAATATGACTTGTTTTATTACTAAATTGGTCCTAAACAGCTGGATTAACATACTACATCATGCAAACACAGTACTATAGCTCAGAGGTTGGTGAACATTTTGTAAAGGGGAGGACAGTAAATATTTTAGGATGGTGGGCAAACTATTTCAACTTGGTTCTGTTGTCATACAAAAGCAACCACAGATAATACATAAATGACTTGAGTGTGGCTAGGTTCCAATAAAACCTAATTTGTGGGGAGTGAAATTAGAACTTCATATAATTTTCACCTGTCATGAAACATTATTTTTCTTCTGATTTTAAAAATGTAAAAACCACAGACCAGATTTGGCCCATGGGTCATGGTTTGTTGGGCCCTGGCATAGCTTAAAAACAAAAGTCTTAAAATGCTAAAGTGATTATAACTGTATACACTTAAGTTTTTCTGCCTATAAAATGAAATCAAATATTAGGACAGCTATTTCAACGCTTCCTTCATCCGTAAGTCAATGAGGAAGCACATGATTCTATTTAAGAAGAAAAAAGTAGAAACTGCTATTTGGCGTGTTAAAGTTAGCCCCCACTTGTCACCATGTCACAGCATAGTGGTATTATTAAATGTCAATTACATTCCATATACACTGAAGGGCTTTTCATTTTAAGGTTAACAGCCGTAAAGGACCTTTATTATTCTAGTATGACATTACATATTCAACATGCTTTGCAGCCAAGATACACTTACCTGAGAATTTAGGGAAAGTCTTCTTTCTAATTAGGCCATAATATATTAACTTGATTTTTTTTTTTTTGTTTTAAATGATTGAAAATATATTGGGTGAAATTCTATACAGAAATCAAATCATGAACCTCTACCTAATTCCAAACTGGATACAGTTTTGCTTTTCACATATTTCTTCAATAGAATAAAAACAAAAGAAAGGACCTATCTAGTAGGTCTGGCTCCCCCATTTACAAAAATGAATTGGATTTTCCTTAGTGGCTGCTGAATGAATTCACTTTTGATTATTCTATTCGTCTGCCAATTTTGTCAACTCGATGCTTAAAGGTGGAATTTGTGAAGATGTTTGACTAGTCCAACTGAGTAACCAACCGGTGAAGTACTTCTCTATTCACGAATAGGTCACTAGATGAACTACAGAGTACAGAGGTCTCACGTCAGCCCTAACCTCTCTCTGTCACTAACATTAAGAAAACAAAAACAAACACAAGAACTCAGAAGCTGTTGAAGGCATAAGCAAATAGATTTTTTTTAAAAAAGTAAATGAAAGGTTGTTCCTTTCCCATTTTATATCACTAATATTATACTGCTCTAAAGAGTTCATGATAACTAACAAATAATATCACAGAAAACCTAGTCATTTAATATATCCTAAGTACTTACCATGTGATAGGCACTGAAAATGCGGTTTTCACTGAATTTATAGTGTACAGTGTAAGACTGGCAAGTAAACAAAATGAGCTTCAGAACCCTATGCATTTGGAATGGTATGGATGTGTGTGTGTGGGGGGGATATATTACTGGGGGCAGAGTGTCAGGAAAAAAAAATGGTATTTATACTCCTAATTGAAGAATGAGTCAGAAGAGTAGACCAGGTAAAGCAAAAGGGAAAGAATGTTCCTAGTGGAGACAAAGAGATTCAAAGAAAAACAGGCATCACACATCTAGTGAATTTGAAAGAAGTTCTCCATGGCTGAAACTTCAGGGTGTAAGGTATAGGGATGGCGAGAGACAAGGCTGAAGGGTTTTTTCAATTATTGGGACGTAAGTTCTAATGACAACAAAAGTTTTAGACATTTTGGAAGTTTTAATATAGAGAGTACAAAGAAGAAAAGGTAAATTTGACTATAAAGGATCAGTCACAAATGAGATATATTTAGGAGAGACATCCTTGGCTATGGGTGGTATCAGGTGGGAAGGAGAGAAGCTGGTGCAATCTTTCTAGCCTGGCTTGATGGTGTTATCATCACAAGGGAAGGAATTTACAATCTTTACTATTCACGGAATCTGTACTTGCAAACTTGCCTAAGTGCTAAAATTTATTTGTAACTCCAAAACAAATACTCATCATTCTTACATAGACATTCACAACCATGTGCAGAGTTTTGAAAAATTTAAATTGTTCAATGCACATGTTCCCAATTAAGGTCAAATAAGGCAACACTCTGCCTTCTTGTTTCAGTTTTCATACTGTAAACAAGTATCATTTTCATGGTCTATGCAGTGCCACGTTTTTTGAATTTTTGTACTTTTCGTTGGTGATTTTGCTATTTAAAATTGACCCCAAATACGGCACTAAAATGTTGTCCAGCTCAGAAAGACTTTTGATGTGACTTACAGATAAAACATGTTAGCACTTCATTAAAGTATTAGTACAATGCTGGTGGCTGAGCTAAAGAGTAATAAATCAATATATTAAATAAGGTACTTTAAATAGAAAGATTTATAAATCAAGGTTATGCATGGACCAGCTAATGAATATGTGACAAGAAGCTCACATATCCCTTAAGAGCAATGGTTGAGTATTCACTAACTCAGTGTTCACGGTGACTTTATGGAACATAACTACCATGACTAAGGAAAGCTAACTATGGAAAGACAGATAATTATAGCTTCTTTGGGGGGCATATTCAGTTACTGACTTCCAGTACTAAGTGTTTTACAGCAGGTAATATTTTTGTCTACATCTCAGGAGAATGGAATAGGCTAAAGATAATGAATGTTAGAATCTTAACAGAAAAACAGTAATCAAAGCCCTAGTAGAAAAAAGTACACTCTATGGAATGCCTGTCCAATGTAAGTATAAAAAGACCCAGAAAAGATACTGACATCAAGGAAATGTATGGCTCTTTCTTGTTATGCAAATAAAACTTTGTCACATAGAGAAGACTTTTCTACTGCTCATTAAAATTGAAAGTCTTACCTGACAAGAAATAATTAAAATCAGAGCTGAAATCAATGAAATTGAAACAAAAGAAACAATTGAAAAAATTGACAAAACTAAAAGTTGGTTCTTTGAAAAAATAAATAAGATTGACAGACCCTTAGCCATGCTAATGAAGAGAAGAAGAGAGAGAACCCAAATTACTAGCATACAGGATGAAAAAGGCAATATCACAACAGACACTACAGAAATACAGAAGATAATTAGAAATTATTTTGAAACCTTATACTCCAATAAAATAAAAGATAGTGAAGGCATCGATAAATTCCTTAAGTCATATGATCTACCCAGATTGAGTCAGGAAGATACACACAACTTAAACAGACCAATTTCAAGTGAAGAAATAGAACAAGCCATCAAAAGATTACCAACCAAGAAAAGCCCAGGACCAGATGGATATACAGCCGAGTTTTACAAGACCTTTAAAGAAGAACTAATACCAATACTCTCCAATCTATTTCAGGAAATAGAAAAAGAGGGAGTATTTCCAAATTCATTCTACAAAGCCAATATCACCCTGATTCCAAACCAGACAAAGACACCTCAAAGAAAGAAAACTTCAGACCAATATCTCCAATGACTATAGATGCAAAAATCCTCAATAAAATTCTGGCAAATCGGATACAAAAAGATATCAAAAAGATCATGCACCATGATCAAGTAGGATTCATCCCCGGGATGGGATGCAAGGTTGGTTCAACATACGGAAATCAATAAATGTAATTCATCACATCAATAGACTTAAAGATAAGAACCACATGATCATCTCAATAGATGCAGAAAATGCATTTGACAAAATACAGCACCCCTTTATGTTCAAAACACTAGAAAAACTAGGGATAACAGGAACTTACCTCAACATTGTAAAAGCTATCTACGCTAAGCCTCAGGCCAGCATCATTCGAAACGAAGAAAAACTGAAGGCATTCCCTCTAAAATCTGGAACAAGACAGGATGCCCTCTCTCACCACTTCTATTCAACATAGTTCTTGAAACACTGGCCAGAACAATTAGACAAATGAAAGAAATTAAAGGAATAACTATAGGAAAAGAAGAACTTAAACTAGCACTATCTGCTGACGATATGATTCTATACCTAGAAGACCCAAAAAACTCTACCAAGAAATTTCTAGAACTAGTAAATGAATTCAGCAAATGGCAGGATATAAAATCAACACCCATAAATCAAAGGCATTCTTGTATCAGTGACAAATCTTCTGAAAAGGAAATGAAGAAAACTACCCCATTCACAATATCCTCAAAAAAAAATAAAATACTTGGGAATCAATTTAACAAAAGAGGTGAAAGATCTATACAATGAAAACTATAGAACCCTAAAGAGAGAAATAGAAGAAGACTTTAGAAGATGGAAAGATCTACCTTGCTCATGGATAGGCAGAATTAATATTATTAAAATGACCATTCTACCAAAAGCACTATACAGATCCAATGCAATTCTGATCAAAATCCTAATAGCATTCCTCACAGAAATAGAAAAAGCAATTATGAAATTCATCTGGAAAAATAAGAGACCCAGAATAGCTAAAGCAATTCTAAGCAGGAAGAGTGAAACAGGTGGTATCGCTATACCAGATCTTAAACTATACTACAGAGCAATAGTTAACAAAAACAGCATGGTACTGGCACCAAAACAGGCTGGTGGACCGATGGTACAGGATAGAGGACACAGAGACCAACCCACAAAATTACAACTACCTTATATTAGACAAAGGTGCTAAAAGCATGCACTGGAAAAAGGATAGCATCTTCAACAAATGGTGCTGGGAAAACTGGAAATCCATATGCAACAAAATGAAATTGAATCTCTATCTCTCACCATGCACAAAAGTTAACTCAAAATGGATCAAGGATCTAGGAATTAAACCAGAGACTCTGTGTCTAATAGAAGAAAAAGTAGGCCCTAATCTCTATCACATGGGGTTAGGCCCCAGCTTCCTTAATAAGATACCTATAGCACAAGAATTAAAACCAAGAATCAACAAATGGGATGAATTCAAACTAAAAAGTTTTTTCTCAGCAAGAAAAATAATATGTGAGATGAATAGGGAGCCTACATCCTGGGAACAAATTTTTACCCCTCACACATCAGATAGAGCTCTAATCTCTAGGGTATACAAAGAACTCAAAAAGCTAAACACCAAAAAACAAATAACACAATCAACAAATGGCCAAAGACCTGAACAGACACTTCTCAGAAGAGGATATACAATCAATCAACAAATATACGGAAAAAAAAATGCTTCAATTAATATTGTTGAGTAAGTGTATTAATAAATTTATGAAACTAATTTATACTCTAAAACAAAGAAAGTCTTGCCTGATATATCACCCCTTTTTCATCCTTTCATAGCATGTATCTCAGTTTGATATTATGTTGTCCATTTGTCTATTGTCTGTTTTCTCTCGTTGGGTTGCAAGTTCTATGAGAACAAGTTTCAGTTTATCTTCTTCACTTTTGAGTTCCCAGCCCATACAACAGAGCCAGACACATAACAGGATTCAATATATATTTGTTATAGAATAAGTGATTAAAAGTATGAATAAATAATCTATATTTTCTTTTAAAAGTTTCTATTTTATATTTATACTTTATTTACTACTGCAACTATCATTTCCTTGTAATAAAATTAGGAATCTAGCCGGGCACGGTGGTGCACACCTGTAATCCCAGCTGCTGAGGAGACTAAGACAGGAGGACAGCGAGTTCAAAGCCAGCCTCAGCAAAAAGTGAGGCACTAAACAACCCAGTGAGACCCTATCTCTAAATAAAATACAAAACCAAAGACTGAGGATGAGACTCAATGGTTGAGTGCCCCTGAGTTCAATCCCTGGTACCCCTATATCATCCTTGCTTTTCTATCTCCATTTATTCTTTTAGAGTTTATTCCTGTCTCATAGTGTTTTAGTCAGCTTTTTTTGCTGCTGTGTCTAGAAGACCTAACAACAACAATGTGAAGAGGAAAAGTATATTTGGGGACTCAGAGTTTCAGAGGTCTCAGTTCATATATGGCCTACTCCATTCACAGGGCCTGAGGTAAGGCAGAACATTATGACAGAAGAATATGGCAGAGTAAAGCAGCTCAGGACATCACAACAGGAAGCAGAGAGAGAGCTTTGCTCAATAAGGACAAAATAAAAATCCAAAAGGCACACTCCCAGGAACCCAACTCTTTCAGCCACACCCTACCTGCCTACAATTACTACCCAGTTAATTCCCCGTCAGGGGATTAATGCACTGATTAGGTTAAGACTCTCCTAATCAAATCATTTCACTTTGAGCCTTCTTGCATGGTCTCACACATGAGCTTTTGGGAGACCCCTCACATCTAAATCACAATATAGAGGTTGTAATTTGTACACATCAAACAATTTTCAAGCATTTGTTTTTTGGTTCCTATAGAAAATCATTTAGAGAATTATGTCACCTATGGATTCTGAAGATGATGTTCCTAGACCCTTTTTATTCAATAAGTTTTCTCAGATCTCATTTTGTTGTATGTTGTTTTGTTTCCCCATTGCTTTATTTTGCTTTTTTTCAATTTTTTTAATTTGTTCTAATTAATTACACATGATAGTAGAATGCATTTTGACATATTATACATAAATAGAGCACAACTTCTCATTCCTCTGGCTGAACATGGTGTAATCACTCCAGTAGTATGATCATACATGTATACATAGGGTAATAATGTCTGTCTCATTTTACCATCCTTCCCATCCCCACAGCCCTACCTCTCCCTTCACTCCCCTCTACACAAACCAAAATTCCTTCATTCCTCCCTATCCACCCCACTGTGTAACATCCATTCAAAAGAAAACATTCAGCTTTCTGTTTGGGAGGATTGTCTAATTTCACCTAGTATGATATTCTCTAGTTCAATCCATTTATCTGCAATGCCATACTTTCATTCTTCTTCAAGGCTAAGTAACATCCCATCGCATATATGTACATATTTTTTATCCATTCATCTGTTGAAGTGCACCTAGGTTGGTTCCATAGTTTGGCTATTGTGAATTGAGCTGCTATAAACATTGATGTGGCTGTGTCACCACAGAAGGCTGATTTTAGGTCCTTTGGGTAAAAACCGAGGAGTAGGATAGCTGGGTAAAATGGTGCTTCCATTCCAAGTTTTCTGAGGTTATCTCCATACTACTTTCCATAGTGGTTGCATCAATTTTCAGTCCCACCAGCAACGTATGAATGCACCTTTTCCTCCACATTCTCACAAACAACTATTATTATTATTATTTTGTTGTCTTATAATCTCCTTTTTTTAATACTGGGATTTTTTTAACCATTTTTTAAATTAATATATGACAGCAAAATGCATTATAATTCATATTACACATATAGAGCACAATTTTTCTTATCTCTGGTTGTATATGCAAACACTTATTATTGCTTGTATTCTTGATAATTGTCATTCTGACTGGAGTGAGATGATGAACATTTTTTCATATGTTTGCTGATCAATTGTATTTCTTCTTCTGTGAAGTGTCTGTCCAGTTCCCTAGCCCATTTATTGACTGGGCTATTTGTTTTTTGGTTTTTGTTTTTTTGTTGTTGTTTTTCTTTGTGTTTTGGTATTAAGTTTTTTGAGTTCTTTATATATCCTGATGATAAATGCTCTTTCTGAGGTACGTGCGGTAAAAACTTTTTCCCATTCTGTAGGGTCTCTCATCACATTACTGATTGTTTCCTTTGCTGAGAAGAAGCTTTTTAGTTTAAATCCATCCCATTTATTGATTCTTGATTTTACTTCTTGTGCTTTAGGAGTCTTGTTAAGGAAGTAAGGGCCTAAGCCAACATGATGAAGATTTGGGCCTACTTTTTCTTCTATCAGGGTTTCTGTTCTAGTGTCTAAGTCTTTGATCCACTTTGAGTTTATTTTTGCACATGGTGAGAGACAGAGGTTTAATTTCATTTTGCTACATATGGATTTCCAGTTTTCCCAGCACCATTTGTTGAATAGGCTATCTTTTATCCAATGTATGTTTTTGGCACCTTTGTCTAGTATGAGATACCCATATTTATGTGGGTTTGTGTCTGCGTCCTCTATTTTGTACCATTGGTTTACATGTCTATTTTGGTACCTGTACCATGCCATTTTTGTTACTACTGCTCTGTAGTATAGTTTAAGGTCTGGTATTGTGATGGTTCCTGCTTCACTCTTCTTGCTGAGTATTGCTGTGGCTATTCTGGGTCTCTTAGTTTTCCAAATGAATTTCATGATTGCGTTTTCTAGTTCTATGAAGAATGTGGCCATTTTGACTATATTAATTCTGCCTATCCAAGACCCATGGCTCTATTTTGAACAAGGCCAAAGTACTACTCTTTTTGGACCAGTACTATCCTCCAGGGTCAGTTTGTGGTTTTTCTTTAGCCCAGTTTACCATTAAGATGGCTATAGATCTAATGTTCTTATGGAATCAGCAACTCAGAGCAAATTGATATTCCCCAGTCCAAGGTTGTATCTAAAGGAATCCAAAAACTAATTCTACTGTCTCATAAGTGATTTGCCTAATAAGTTCATATGAAATATAGCCATTCTCCTCCCACATAGTTCCCAGTGTTTATTAATCTGAACCTTTTAAAGTGAATGGAAACCAGGGTAATACAGAACCTTCCTATCTGTATATTTAAACGGCACTATAGCTGGCCCTAAGTATCTATGAAGGATGAGCTCCAGAAACCCCTATGTATACCCAAATCTATGGATGCCCAAGTCCCTTATAGAAAATAGCATAGCACAGTATCTGCATATAATTTATAAATAGCTTCCTGTATACTTTGAATAATCTGTAGATTACTTATAATACTGAATACCATGTAAATGTAAATGTTACATAAATAGTTGCTAAATAGTTGTTTAGAGAATAATTACAAAAGAAGTCTGTACATGGCAGTACAGAAGTAATTTTTCCCCAAATATTTTCTATCTGGGTTGGTTGAATCCATGATGCAGAACCCATGGATAGACAGGGTTTACTTTTTTTTTTTTAAGTACTCTCCAGCACCAGATGAACTGTCCTGCCACCAACAACACCTCTTTCCCCTTGATCCCACACTTTGGCAGCCTTAAAAAGGAAAATCCATGCACCAAAAGGGTTACCAACTGTTGTGATCTGAATGTGTCCCCCAAACTCCATGTGTGGAAATCACCAATATGAGAGCTTAAACAGGTGAAGCCTTTATAAATAATTAAGTCATTAGAGCAGAGCCCTCAGGGATGGGATTAAGGCCAAGGCCCTTATATAAGGGTTTGAGGAAGTAGGTTTGCCTATGCCATCTCTTCTGCCAACAACACAGCATTCATCCCTCTGGAGAATGCAGCAACAGGCCCATATTGAAAGCAGAGAGCAGCCTTCACCAGTCACAAAACCTGCTGGCACCTTGATCTTATGCTTCCCAGCCTCCAGAACTCTGAGAAATAAATTTCTACTACTTGTAAGTTATTCTTCGTGTAGTATTTTGCTATAGCAGTACAAATGAGTTAAGATCCTAACTAATACATTCCCCCATTCAGGAATGCATTTTCAAGCCAGAGGGCATATAGTGAGAAAGAGATAAGTGCCTTTTGACTTAAAGAAGCAAAACATAGACCGGTCAACCATTAGATCTCTTGATCCATTCAAATGGTACAACAATTAAGAGAAAATTTTATTCATATTAGGACAAAATATTAATTAGCAGCCTTAATTGTCAAAAGTGTTGTATGTTTTTGGATTTTTATGCATTTAAAATATTCTGGTAAAAGTTAAGAGAAAGAAGAAGACAAGCAAAGTTTTGTTTAACAATTTCTATGTTATATGTGTATATCCTGTCTGAAATTTAACCTAAATACTAAAGTTTGTATTATTATAAAGATACCCCCATAATAAATTTCTTGTCATTCAGTTAGAGGACCTAAATGATTGCAGCAATACTGTATTTTTATTTAATACCAAAATGAGAGAAAGAAAAATTTCCAAGCTCTGTAACCTCTTCTTCAGTTTATCGGGTACTTCATTTACTAAATTCCTATGTTATTTAAATAGTATTATACCACTTGTTATGATAAATTAGGAAGTGAGTATTCATAATCAAGTTCACTACAAGCTATTGCTGTTTCCCTAATCGTTAATCTTAACACTGAGTTTTAACAGGAAATAACACACTTCCAGAAATACTTGTCTTCTGATTTTTTTTTGTAGCTGCATTTCCATAATGTTTATTTCTTTCAAAATAATTATTAATTACAAAAGTAAAATATCTGACTTTTAGAAAAAGTAAACACAATTTGGGCAGAGAGAAAATAAAAGCCATTCATAATCCCTTCATTCGGAGATAATTACTATTTACTTTTTGGTGTACTCTCATAGATTTTTTTCCCTCTTCAAAATAGATATTTCAGGGCTGGGGATGTGGCTCAAGCAGTAGTGCGCTTGCCTGGCATGCATGCGGCCCGGGGTTCAATCCTCAGCACCACATACAGACAAAGATGTTGTGTCCGCCAAATACTAAAAAATAAATATTAAAATTCTCTCCCTCTCTCTCACTCTTTCTTTAAAAAAAAATAGATATTTCAAACACACACACACACAAATAGGGTCATGTTGCATGTACTCTTTTCATTAAACTTTGCATGGAAAATCTATTCTTCAACATCATAATTTGGTATGACTCATTTTTACTCCACAACACTGTTCTGATTCCCTTTCATCAAACACATACTGTATTCCTTTGCCATATAAATGCCAAACCAGGTGGTTGCAATGGTACACTCCTGCAATCCAGTGATGCAGGAGTCTGAGGCAAGAGAATTGCCAAGTTCAACGTCAGCCTCAGTAACTTAGAAAGACCCTGTCTAAAATAAATAGAAACAATGGCTGGAGTGTAGCTCACTGGTACAGTGTCCCTGGGTTAAATCCCAAGTACCACCAAAAGAAACCCCAACAACAACAACAAAAATCTTACAAATATCATTACCATTGAATAAATGTTTATAAATAAAAATAAAAACAACTCTGAATCATTCTCTATACCAAGGCACTTATCTGGATATAAAAATATGAAACATGAACAATATCGCCACCCAGTATGAGGAAATGAGTAAGGTTTTGTGTTTTTGTCCACAAAAGTGGTAAAACAAAGCTTAAGGCCAAATTTTGCAGCTATAGGTTACAAATGTGAACCATTAATCAATTAAGTCAGGATTGTACAATCCCAGTACTGGAGGTGGGAGGAGAGGGAATGCCAGATCAAAGACCTTTCCATGAATTTGCTTTTCTTCATAAAGGTGACAGTGTACATTATATATAGTTGGCCTCCATGTCTATGGGTTCAACCAACTGTGCATTGAAAATATGGCAAAAACACACAAATTGCCTCTAGACTGAATGTGTACAGACTATTTTCCTTGTCATTATTCCCTAAACACCACAGTATAACAACTATGTATATAGATTTGCATCATATTAATATAAATAATCTAGAAATTTAAAGTATCCAGGATGATGCACATAGGTTACATGCAAATATCATGCCATTTTATATAAGGGACTAAAGTATCCAGAGATTCTGGTTTCCACAGAGGGTCCTGGAACCCAAACCCCCACAAAACATAAGGGCCTAGAGTAAACCAGCTCTTCTTCCAGTGGACTTCCTTGGCAGGTTTTGGTAGAAGATCTATGGAAAAGCAGGCTGAATTCTTCTTACCAATCACTTAACAGAAAATAACCCCAGACCAAGAAGCAACTAAGGACACATGGACAAAGAACAAGGGAGGGGAACAGAAGAAGAGAAATACACACAATTGTTCTTCCGGCTTTGCCTACAGGAAGCAATATTTCCATTTGGTCCCGAGCAAAGCCTGTAATTTCATCACCCTAACTGCAGCTGGAACTCCCTTTTAACTATCACAGTATCCAAGTGAAGACAGGTTTATTCAGAGGTTGGGGAAAAAAAAAAACTGAAAGGGCTATTTTAATTTGCTTCCATGTGTAAAGGGGAGCACTTTTCATAGAGCCCCATAATGATGTTCAGCGGGATATTACACTTCACCATATGGCTAATTTGCACAGCAGGCCCAAAGCAGGATTTTCTTTCATTAGAACTGCCCTAAAGATCAGACTACAGAAACATGTGTAAAGAACAAACCCAAGATGCCCCCTATTGCTTAAACCTAGAAACATTCGATTCCCAGATGTAAAAGCCCATTCAGAGAGTTCCCATGGCAGGGTCATTCAAGAGTCATGGAGGTATGTATTACAGCTCCATTTACCTATATTAGGACTTTGAAAAATGTCTAAATTTCCAGAGCTACAACATTGTCAAAACACTTAAGAAAATAAACTGTGTATAGGGAAACGATAATTGCTCTGGTAGATAATTTATCATTAAAAATATCATTACTTCCAAATGCCCCAATTCTTGATATCACACAAACAGCCTACAGAAATGAATCTACATAAACTTCTGACCCTCATTGAAATGAGCAGAGGCAGCCTAACATTCTAACAGAGTCCTGTTTATTTTTAAGATGGCCCTTAAACCTGTGTTTGTCTTGGCATTTCCTCCTGCTGCTATACCCAAGCATGAGCCTCAGAAGAGCATCCCCTCCAGGGACTGACACAGTCTGCAGGATTTAAAAACAGAAAAAGAAAGAAATCTGATGTCTAATGATTATGGAGCAGTTGAGTCTGTCCTTTTGAAGAAAGTAAACATTATGATTAACAATCTTGGCCTTTGTAATTAGCTTCCCCTTTCCAAGACAGAGTGTTAATTTATTAAATATTTTAACAAAGAGTCTTTTATTATCAGATTCAGTTCAGCTGGCTCCTTTCATAGCATTACCAATTACAACCAATAAAGCTTTAATTGATGACTACTTTTTATAACCTTTGACCCAAGATGATAAACAGTTGTACCTTAAAGTGAAAGGGTAAACCTCAAAGGGAATGGTGTCTTAATCATGCTTAGTAAACCAAACTGCTTAAAATTACAACTTACCTACCTGGTTAGAACAAAAACACAGACTTCCTATATGATTAGGGCAATTGATCAGGGAAAGATTTGAATTTCACTTTTAAGATGAGTGTCCCTTGTGTTAGGGAAACCCTAACCTGAATAATCTGTATGTAACTGTGCACCTTGTGTGCTAATTATTTAAAGAATATGATTCAATTTGTAGGCCACTAATGAGAAAATTTTACTATATGACATAACTTTTGACATAAATAAAATAAAAAGCAAGTTATTGTACTATTTTTAAAAAGCACTATGATTTAAATTATAATCCCATCCCAAATCCCATCCTTTTATAAAGTGGTCTCTGACATACCAGGAACTACTAAGGATATGTGAGCAAGGTAGTAAACCAAATACTTGCGCAACAATGAGACACCAAAAATTTGAGATTTGATTGTCTACACATGATAAGCTACAAGAGTTAGCCCATCAATGAGAGTGAACAAAAGGGGGCTTTTCTGCATTTTTTTCCAAAGAACTATTCCCAAAGTTATTAGTTTTCCAAAGTTACTATTCAAATGCCCAATTTCACACTGCCCATTTTTAAGGTAAGTTTCTTAAAACCAAACTCATGCCAGTTTATCATTTGAAGTGCTAACATGCATCACAATTTGGAAGTTCAAACGTCCCCTGACAAACCTCTTAATCTGTTTCATGTTGCCAAAATGACTAGGGCCTCTGAACAATTATTAAAGAGTCAAAAGGGAAATGTGGCATTTAAAATGTAAATTAAAATGCCATTATTTACAGATGAAGGCAATAAGAGATTGTTGATGGTCCTTATAATGAAATGTATGGACTTGAACTGAAGGTACAGTATAAGAATTGTATGCAAAAAAAAGTAGGCAGAGATCTTTTAAGTGACTTCCTATGTATACAAGAAAGTTAATGCTAGAAAAAGCACAGAATCTGAGGTTCAAAGTACTTTATAAACTGAGAGAGTTATACATGTTATTTTTATGATATATAAATGTATGTAATGGCTGTTTTATTAAAGACACATGGTTCCTCCCTGCATTTCAAAATCACATTTGCCACACGCACACAAAAAATAGCCTTTGTATAGTTAAGTGAGGATCGGGAAAATTTTGTATAAATAAATCTATGCCTTTTCCCCCATTAACAGATGCTGTACAAAAACAGACAGATTTAGAATCTAAGAATAAATAAATCTGTCGTTCTGAACTTCAGATGTTCAGAAAAAATAGGTACAATATCTAAAACCTGACAAAGTGGACAATATTAGGTCTGCACTTGGAAAAGAATGTAAGAACACAAGAGAAAATAAGAAAACTAAAACTTGAATTAACTTTGTTATATCAATTCTGTAATTAAACCTTTTATTACAAAAGAATTATACATCACATACAGTTATAAAAAACAATAGAGACAGATCCCATGTGCTCTTTATCTGGTTTCCCCAATGGTAAACATCTTCGAAAACTACCACGTCACAACCAGGATGTTGACATTGACAAGAGTCAAGCTGTACATTTTCAAAACTACAAAGGTTCCTCAAGTTGCCTTTTTACAGCCATATCCACTGCCCTCTGCCTCTATCTGCTACTTAACTCCTGGTAGCCACTAACCTGTTCTCTATTTCTATAGATTCCTTATTTTAAAAATGAAAATGTTACATCAGGCATGGTGGCTCACACCTGTAAACCCAGCGACTGGGGAGACTGAGGCAAAAGGATCATAAATTCCAGATCAATCTCAGCAACTTAGCAAGACCCTCAGCAATTTAGCAAGACCCTATATTAATATAAAAATGACTATTAAGATACAGTAGTGGTAAAGTGCCCCTAAGTTCAATTCCCATACCTCAAAACTGAAAGGAAAAAAAAAAAAGGATGTTACACAAATGGAATTATACAGTAGGTTATCGTTGAGGATTGATTTACGTCACTTAGCATAAATCTCTTGAGAGTGATCCAAGTTGATGTATGCATCAATAATTCTTCCCTTCTTTCCTTCATATTGCTAAGTAATATTCTATGATATGAATGTACCACAGTTTATTTAGCAATTCAACTGTTAAAAGACATCTAAATTGTTTCCAGTTTGGGACTATTATGAATAAAGCTGTTATAAACATTGATGTATAGATTGCTGCATGAACAAAATATTCATTTATCTGGGATAAATACCCAGGAGTGTTATTGCTGAGTTATATGGAAGTTGCAGGTTTACTTATTTATTTGTATAGGGGATTGAACCCAGAGGTGCTTAACCACTGAACAACATCTCCAGACCCTTTATATATATTTTTTATTTTATAGACAGGGTCTCATTAAGTTGCTTAGGGCCTCGCTAAGTTGCTGAGGCTGGCCTTGAACTTGAGATCCTCCTACTCAGCCTCCCAAGCTGTTGGGAACAGGTTTACTTTTTTAAGAAACTATTTTCCAGTGTGACTAAACCATTTTATATTGCACAAAATGCTTGCTAGCATTTGGTGTTGTCACTATTTTGATAGGAGTATAAGTGATAGCTTAGTGTGAACCTAATTTCCTCTAATGAATACTGATATTGAACATCTTTTTATCAGCTATGTGCTGTGTGTATATCTGCTTTGGTAATTGTTCTTCCCAGTCTTTTGCTCATTTCCTATATGTATACATTGTTTAGAGTCTGTTTTTTGTTTTTACTGTTGCATTTTGAAAAGTCTTTGTATATTCTAAATACTACTCCATTGTTGATTATATGCTTTGTAAATATTTTCTCCCACTCTAGTTTACGTTCTTGTCCTCTTAGAAGTATCTTTTTGAGAGCCAAAGTATTTAATTTTGATGAAGTCCAGTATTTTAATTTTATTCATTTATGAATAGTGTTTTTAGAATTTAGGAAAACTCTGCCTACCTTTGTATCTGAAGATTTTCCCAAAATTTTTTATAAATTTGCATTTAAGTCCATGATCTATTTTGTATGAATTATAATAATAATTTTTATATAAAATGTAACAATTAGCTCAAAGGGCTTTTTTGTCTATGCATGTTCAATTTTTGCAACAATATTAACTGAATTGCTTTGGCAGTTTGGTCAAATAATTTTGTGGGTCTGTTTCTGAGTTATTTATTCTGATCCATTATTCTCTCTGTCTATCCTCCAGCCAATATCAAACTGTCTTGATAACTGGCAGTTGTAGACAGAATAATGGATCAGAATGAATGAATGAATTAATAAATATATATATACATATATATATCAAAATATATACGTATTAAAATTGAGTAAGTTGACTTCTCATTGTATTCTTATTTTAAAAAGTTTCTGCTATTATAGTTCTTTCAAATTTCCATACAAATATGAGAAAAATCTTGTTTATATCTAAAACAGTCTTGCTTAAATTTTTATAGGAATTTCATTACATCTCTATATCAACTTGGGAAAATTAATAAATTTACTGTGTGTATGGAGTCTTCAAATCCATGTATACAACATGCCTCACCATTTATTTGCATCTTGTTAATTTCATCCATCAGTATTTTAGAGTTTTAAGCATGCAGATCCTAAATAGATTTTTTTTAGATTTACATCTTTACATGTTTTTTTTTAATATTTAATTTTTAGTTGTAGTTGGACACAATACCTTTATTTTATTTATCTATCCATTTTATGTGGTGCTGAGTATCGAACCCAGGATCTCACATGTGCTAGGCGAGCACTCTACCATTGAGCCACAACCCCAACCCAAAATAGTATCTTTTTTAATTTTTAGTATCTACAGGTTCACTGCTCACATACAGAATACAATGGACTTTTGCGTGATTTTTGGATGCTGACACCTTGGTACTCATTAGTATTAGTTCATTTTACCTGGATTTGGGATCTTCAACACAGGCAACCATGTTATTTTAAACTGAGACAGTTATACTTCTTCTTTCCAACTTATGTATCCCAATCTACATCCCCTCTCTTTACCTTACTGTACTGGATAGGACTTTCAGCACCATGTTCAATAAGAGTAATGAAAGCAGATATCTTTGCTTTGTTCCCTATCTCAGAGGGGAGACATTCCATTATTTTTTAAATATTTTATTGTTTTAAAATATGCATGGACTTTGCATTTTATTAGATGTCTTTTCTACAACAATTGATATGATCCTGTGATTTTTCTTCTTTATACAACTATGAAATAAACTCATTTGGGTATTTATTCTCTTTATATATTACTGAATCCTACTTAATATTTTATTAAGAAATTTTGCATCTATATTTGTGCAGGATATTAGTATGTAGTTTCTTTTTTGCACTCACTTTGTCTTGTTGTAAAGGTGCTGCTAGCTTCATAAAATTGGAAAATGTTTCTTCCACTTCTACTTTCCTTAAAACATTGTGTAGAATTGAGACTAATTCTTCTATAAATATTTGGGAGAAGACCAGTGAAACCATCTGAGCCTGGTGATTTTAGGAGTGAGTTTTTAAATTAGAAATTCAATTTCCTTCATAGTCACAGGGTTATTTAAATTATCGACTGTGCCAGGCACAGTGGCACACGCCTGTAATCCCAGAGACTCGGAGGCTGAAGAAGGAGGATTGTGGGATTAAAGCCAGTTTCAGTAACTTAGCCAGGCCGTAAGCAACTCTGCAAAACCCTGTCTTTAAATAAAATATGAAAAAGGGCTGGTGATGTGATACAGTGGTTAAGTACCTCTGGGTTCAATCCCTGGTACAAAAAAAAAAAATCAACTGTATATTGAGTGAACTCTCATAGGTTTTCCAAAGAATTGATCAATGTTTTAAAGAATGTCAAATTTATATGTGTAGAGTTGTTCATAATATTCTTATTATCCCTTTTGATATCTGTAAAGTCTCTACTTATATTCCTTGTTTTATTCCCAACACCGGTAATTTGTCTATTTTTTTTTTTTTTCAGTATATCTGGATATTTTATTTTTTATTTTTTTTTTTTAATTTTTTATTGTGGGTTGTTCAAAACATTACAAATTTCTTGACATATCATATTCCACACTTTGATTCAAGTGGGTTATGAACTCCCACCTTCACCCCATACACAGATTGCAGAATCACATCAGTTACACATCCATTGATTTACATATTGCCAT
>NW_025999977.1:1242954-1248949 GCF_001458135.2 Marmota marmota marmota | reverse complement strand
CAGGAGTGATTGGAAGCTCTGTTCAGCCGTGGGCCACTGGGCCTTTTCTGCCGGTGGTCACCGTTCCGCCTACCTGGCGGGCGCTGGGGGTGGGGGGCGGCTCTGCCCCTCAGCAGGCCGCTGGGCCTGCTCTCAATTTGTCTATTTTTTAATTCTCTCTCCCTCACCACCACTTTCTTTTTCATTTCTTTTTTTAAAATACTTATTTTTTAGTTGTAGTTGGACACAATATCTTTAATTATTTATTTATTTTTATGTGGTGCTGAGGGTGGAACCCAGGGCCTGGCCCATGCTAGGCAAGTGCTCTATCGCTGAGCCATAACCCCAGCCCCTATTTCTTTCTTTTTTTCTTTTGGTACTAAGGATTGAACTGAAAGGCACTTTACCACTGAGCCACTTTCCCAGACTTTTTAAATATTTTATTTAGAGAGAGGGGCTCACTGAGTTACTTAGGGCCTCTTTAAATTGCTGAGACTGGCTATGAAATTATGATCCTCTTGCCTCAGCCTCATGAGCTGTTGGGATTACAGGGATGTGCCAGGGCACCTGGCCACATGGTTTTCTTACAGAGAGCATATAGTCAGGTTGTCTTTTCTTTTCCTTTATTTGTTTGTTGTTGCTGTTGTCATCGTTGTCGTCAATATTTTTGGTTTTCTGAGTCAGGGTGTTACTATGTTACCCCAGGCTAACCTTCAAATCATGATCATGGTTATCCTTCTAAAAAATTGTTATTACAGGCACACATCACCATGCCCAGCAGTCATATTTCTTAATCTACTCCATCAATGTGTGATTTTTATTGATATATTCAGATAACATGCATTCAATGCAATTATTCACATGTTTAGGCTTACACCTATCATTTTGTTTGTTATTCTTATTTTTATTTGTTTCCCTTTTTCTATCATTCCTGTTATCTGAATATTATTTAGAATTCCATTTTTATTTATTTATAGTATTTATAAATATATTTCTTTGTATAACATTTTTTGTGGTTCCTGTAGGTATTATACATACATAAAATAACATAGGATACTGGTTTTGTCATTTTATTAATTTCAGGGAAGTGTAGAAATTCAACTTCTCTTTAAGTCTTCACTGTCCTCCATTTATAATAAAGTTGTCTTAAATATTTTTTCTACATATTGTTCAAACCAAACCAGAAAGTATAGAACACTCTAACAACTTCAGAATATTCATTTTTTAAGTATACAGTGAACATTTACCAAATTACACCATAAACTAGATCATAAAGAAAATCTGCATACATTTCAAATTGTTGAACTCCACAGGATATTTTATTTGACTTCAATGGAAATCTATAAATCAATAACAAAGACAACAAGAATATCTCAGTCCTAAGTATTTTATCAAGAGAAAAGAGTATCTAGGTCCATTAAAAAGATTTGTGCAAGAATGTCATGGCAACTTGATTTATTATAAATTCTAAACTAGAAACAACCTAATGTCCACCAATAATCAAAACAAAATACTACTCTACAATAAAATGGAACAAACTACCTATATATAATGCAACAACAAGCATGAATCTCAAAACATGCATACCCCGACAAAAATATTTATCTTAATAAATAAAATAAAAATATTTCAAGTGTACACAAAAAGGAAATGACAGGTATCTAAACACTACAGAAATGTCTGCAATCAATAGTGATTTTTTTGCAATGTAGCATATTTTTCCTAACAGTTTAGTAGAAGAAAATAAGTCAACATTTGGTATTGCTGAGAAAATGATAAAAGGGCACTCCCAAATTCTTTCACTGAGGAATGCAAATAGTTATGACATTTCTGAGGGGTTTGGTAAAAGAAAGCTTACAATGTGTGCCTTTAATTCATTTTAACAATTTTACCTAAAGTGTTAATCAGATAAGCAAGGAAAGGGGGAATTTAAAATATTTCCAGCTGAAAGAACTTGGATTCACATTCTAATATTGTGGTTTAGAACCCTGGCTTACCCCTAGCTGTGTGATTTGAAGCAATTTCTTTAATCTCTCTAAAGGCATCAATTTCATCACCTGCAAAGTGGGGATATTAATATATATTTATCAAGGTTTTGTAAAGATTAAATAAGACAATGTATGCAAATTATATTATGTGGTACCAAGCATGTAGTAAGTACTTAGTAAATGGTAGCCATCATCATTATCATCATTGTCATTGGTTTCAACAATAGCATCTGTCTCTCCCCTCTTGATGCAAGAACACTGCATAATTAAGCAAATTCATACAGCAGGAAAAAAACAATAATGTTGGATCAATATTTGGTGCCATGAAAAGATACTTGTGATATGGTACATATTAAAGAAGGAATGCAGAATATAAAGAAATGCACATAATATAATTAAATGTTTGTAAAAATATATCAAATGTGTCCAAAGACACATTTGCAAGGAAGCAGGTGAAACTGTAAGTAATTTGTTTTTTTCAAATTTTCTTTTAAAACAATGAGTGACATTTAAAATATATTAAGGTATACCTTTCTCTACCTTTTCCTAAAGAAACAAATAGCAACACAAGCATCTATATCAAAGGCATCCCAGTGTCCACTGATGAATCTCACCAGGCCAGGACAGAAAACGCCTATAGCAGACAATGGTGAACCGATTTGTGGTGAAACTGCCAAGTGCCAAGATAAAAAGAACACAGGAAGAAGAAGAAAAAGGAAAAGGAAAAAAGTGCTTTCCTGGAAGCTGGGATGGGTGGGAATCAAAGTGGTTCCTGGACTATGCCTAGAGTTAACAGCATTGGAGTTACTGGTGTTGGCATGTGGAAAGGAACTCTCTGTGCAGGTAGGAATAAGATGACTATAAAACTGTACATTGTTGGGGCTGGAGATACGGCTTAAGTAGTAGCGCGTTCGCCTGGCATACATGAGGCACTGGGTTCGATCCTCAGCACCATATAAAAATAAAATAAAGATATTGTGTCCACCTAAAGCTAAAAAATAAATATTAAAAAAAAAACTGTGCATTGTTAACCCTGAGACCATCTACTGAGACCATCTACCACTTGTGACTACAAGTTTGGTAGCTGGCTATCTGATGATCCTCCTGTAAAATACCAATTATGCAACTTAGGATCACTATACTGGATGACTTCAGGCATCAGAAGACATCCTGCACAGTGGAAACTTTCAACAAAAGGTCTTTCGAAATAGCCAACTATCTGAAGGTCTCCCTTAAAAGAGTAATAAAGTTATGCCTGGAAAGAGGGGAAATTTTTGCTCTTTTCTGAATGGGATGGCCCAAATGAAGTCTGATCCTGGAACAAACTGCAAAATAAATTGGCATCATGAAAGGCTATTTGGCAACTCTAAGAAGGATGATCTACCCTAAAACTAGTCCAGAATGAGTCTGGCTCTGCCTAACTTTGGGCTGGCAGTGATCCTTTGAAAACAGCAGTATTAGCACCTGCCCCTCCCCTCCTGATTTTCCCAAGCCAGGTCTATAGTGAACCAAAGAGAGCAAAGGGTGATTTCTAATTAAAAATAACCCTGACAGGCCCAAAGAGACCTTGTATGACGACACTAACACATTATTAGAGTTCCTCATAAGGCAACACTCCCAAACTTTGGAGTAAACGATTAGGCATTTTTTGCCCATCATCCCTCTCTATGCAGTCATTTTTTCTAAGCCAAAACCAATGTGGTTTATTGAACTGCCTTTCTTCGGGTCCTTATATCTGATTTCTAAGACTTTACCCATATTAAAAGATAGGACACGCCTGTTATTTTTAATGCACTTTTCCCAGAAACTACCAAGAGCATTAACTAAAGTTTTTAAAAATAGCTTTTCCGTGGATTTCTAAGACAAGAAATCGACGAAAAAGCTATTTTCCAGATATGGTGGTGCAAGCCTATAATTCCAGAGACTTTGGAGTCTAAGGAAGGAGGACTGCAAGTTCAAGTCCAGTCTCAGCAATTTTGTGAGACCCTGTCTCAAACAAAAATTTTAAAAGATGGGCTGGGGATGTAACTCAGTGGTAGAGAGCACTGGGTTCAATCCCCAGAATGAAAGAAGAAATGAATGAATATCACCATTTACAATTGATTGATATATGTTTCATAGTACATTCAATTACATGTAAATATCAATTTTTCTAATCCATTTCCCCAGTGATGAATACCTGGATTGCCCACAGAATTTGCTACTGCAAACAATGCCAAAAGAAACACCTTCATTAAATGTTTCCTGTAGAAACACAGGAGAGCTTCGTTGGGACATGGGCCATCACAATGAAGCTCCTGTTTTGAAAGCAAGTCAACAAACTGTATAACATAGCAACTTTGGGGAAAAAGGCCCATGAAATTAGTGCAAACTTCCTATTGGGATTCAGTGATTTTACAAATTGAATTCATAAGAAAATTATGGTTTCATGATGTTCAGACAATCTACTTATTAAAAGTTATCTCTCTCCTACTTATTCAGCACTGTCTCTATGTCCTAAAACAGAATTTTGACATTTTCATCACAAAAATCTTGTCTACTTTTTAGATTAATTTCCTAGTAAAAGATTTATGTATTTTCAACTGCACTTTCTTGATGGATGTAACTGATTTAGAGAAATGCTATTTTATGTTGAATGTATTTTTATTCATCCATCTTCTTTGCTTTTTTATTTTTCTCAGCCTAATACTCTGGGGCTAATGAACAAGATGAGTGAAAATGGGCATCTTTGTCCTAGCATTTATCTCCATCTTCTTCCTGACTTTTCTGGGTATCATTCTAAAGTTTAGTCATTTAATATAATTTTTCTGTGGAATTTTCATGGATGCCCATACCAACATAAGAAAGTTCATACATATTAGTAGTCATCTCATATTTTATCCATTTTGATTTTTTCTAAATGTGAAATGTGTCTCATACTCCTTTAAATATTCAAAGATCAGTCTTTTTCCCAATCAGTCAATTGCAAAAACATGTGAGAGCTACTAGCAATAGAGAATGAAAGAGGGAAAAAGAATATTTCATACTCTAGCTTATTGTTATGGAGCAGGCCTTTGTCCACATGTATATGATTCTTAGCTAAAAGTAAGGCTTCTACCTACTGCTGAAATGTCTCTATCACAATATTCTGCTTGTTTCTTCCCTCTCTTAACATTGTCAACAACCTAACTCCTCATTAGGACTGTTCCCTATTGAGAATTCAAGTCAAGGAAGCCCTACAGCCTGAAAAGTATTCACACTAGCTGAGACTTAGATTAAAAACCATTCCCAAGTTCATACATGCCACCAATACCACAAATGACCTACCTAAAGACAAACAGACTACTCCAAACCATGTGATAATGATGACAAAAGACATCAAGATTATTCCAGCTGTTTTCAGGGGTTCAAAGTAGTACATAATGTATACAATGAAGATTTCATTTAAAACCTGTAGAACATGAAGCAGCCTACAGGTCACTACAACTCTTGTATCTTGGCAGTCATCTCAGGGAATGAAAGAACAACATTTCCAAAAGGCAGCCAGGCAGCCATCAAAAATTTTAGATTTCAGATTCAAAAGGTACTTATTTATGAATAAGTATTAAATATGTACTGCATCATTTTGAGTTTATAGTTTCACAGATGACTGCATGTTCAAGATTAAGAATCAGTTCTTATTTCTTTCATAGTTCATAATTACATCATACAATTACCATGACCTCATTTCTCTACAGCTATAAAAGTTTAAAACAAAAAATAAAACCAGCCTGGCACAGTAGCACACACCTGTGATCCCAGCCACTTGGGAGGCTATGGCAGGAGGATCACAAGCTCAAAGCCAGCCTCAGAACTTATCAAGACCCTTAGCAATTCAGCAAGACCCCATCTCTAAATATGATAAAAGGGGCTGGGGAGGGGTTGGGCTAGGGCTCAGCAGTAGCTCACTAGCCTGGCATGTGTGAGGCACTGGGTTCGATTCTCAGCACCGCATATAAATACACAAAATAAAGGTCTATCAAAGAACTAAAAAAACGGGGGGGGGGGGG